>NC_044067.1:2353408-2355908 GCF_902167405.1 Gadus morhua | reverse complement strand
ACTGAGCGGGGCTGTGTGGTGTGTGCATGAGCAGGCAGTGGCTGCGCATCAGTCTGGGGGGGGGGGGGGGGGCATTCAGTATTCTGAGGAGAGTGCACGTGGAGATAAGTGCACGCCGCCCCCCCCCCCCGTGAGAGTTTGACACGGCCAGATTAATCACAGGTTGCCAAAGCCTCGAAAATACAGAAGCAGGGTGGGGGGGGGGGGGGGGGGGGGGGAAGGAAGCCCCTTTCTGGAGAGGGGGGGGAGGGGGGTGGGCGCAGTTATTTTGGGGGACGTGGGGGTTCTCGTTTCATTATGGGTTGCCTTACTTGATGTAGCAGTCTCGCCCCTCTCTACTGGCGCCCATGTCCCAGCCATTGGGGGGCCCCTGGGCGGACCCCCAGGGGCCGGGCGGTGGCGGCGGTGGTGGTGGGGGCCAGCCCGACGCCTTGGTTCTGTGGCTGGAGGGGGAGGGGGGGGGAGGAGGGACAGGGAGAGAGGGAGGGAGAAGGAGATAGAGAGGGGGAGAGGGAGAAAGAGAAAGAGAGGGAGAAAGAGAGAGGGGGGAGAGGGATGGGTATAGAGAGAGGGGGAGGGAGGGAGAGGGAGGGGGAGGGAAGGGGAGGGAAAGGGGGGGAGAGGGAGGGAGGGAAAAGGGAGAGGTTGATGGGTATAGAGAGAGAGGGAGAAAGAGAGATGGGGGAGAGAGAGGGAGGGAGAGAGAGAGGGGGCGGAGAGGGAGAGAGAGAGAGATCGGGAAAGAGAGGGAGGGAGGGAGAGACAGAAAGAGAGACGTCATGCATTGTTCCCGCATATGATGGTACGATGTTGGGCATGTGCAAACAGCGCCAACAACGTATAATAAACAGATCCAGCGCTGGATGTAGAAAAAGGAATTCCTTAGATTCAGTTGAAATACCCTCAGATATATTAACCAATCTTCACAAGTACAGGATTCTATCAAATGAATAGAGCTCAATTATGGAGAATGAAATAGATGGCAGGTCGAGGCGTTGGGTGCAGCCCGAGCTAAAATCCTTTGGGGCGATCACCTATCTCAAATCTACCTGAGCCCTCCTTGAGCAAGGCGCCTAAGCCCCTAACTGCTCCTTGAGGATGCTATCGGTACGGTTCCCCAGTTATGAGGATAGAGAGAGAGACAGAGAGAGCAGAAAAGATCCGAAGATGCACGATTTTGAGAATGATCAACCAAGAAAGGCTCCTCTCTGCTCCCTCCCTATCTACGTTTCTCCACCATTGAGGAGCGTTGCATTAACACACCTGTGATGGACAGGTCAGATGCATTCCCCTAACCAATCAGGGAAGGGATGCGCTGATTGGTCAGAAATTAGCCGGGAGCGGTCTAAATGGATCTAAATGGCTCAGACAGAAGCAGCCGCAGTCGAGTCCAACAGATATTTTCAACAGCTGACGGATGGTAGTGCTATTTCAAACAAATGACACTCCGATAATAGCCCCTAAATACAATCTACAGCCCCTTTAATAACATGCATCGTGCATGCTCATGAATCCACATTCTCACGTGACACAGAGTCACTGAGGATCAAAATGTCTGCAAACTGGCTGCATAGACCCGCAGCAGCGGTGTAAGGCAGGTTGAAGCTACAGACGCGCGTGTTCCAGTGGACGGATCCCGGCCTGTTCTAACCAGCCGTCACTGGATCCAAAGTCAAACGGGTGATGTAACCGAACGCGGGCAGGCGAGGTCCAGCGTCTCTGCGCTGCTGGGAGTCTGGAGATGAGTTTGGTTTCTTGATGTCAGCACAGCGTTCATTGGGGTTAGAGCGCTGGACACGTGAATCTCTGTCACGTCCCCCGCCACCCCGGAGAAAGCTAACACAGAGGGGGGGGGGGGGTGTGAAAGAACAGAAGGGCGACTCCATTGTGTGTAAACTACAGGACTCAAGCCGTGTATAGTAATCGAAAAAATCTATTATCTTTTAGAAATTATTTGTGTGTTTCATCATATTGTGGTTAAGCCATAGCCTCTCACATCTCATATCATATAAGCATTCGGTTGAGCTATTTAACACAAAAAAACACCCACACACACACACACACACACCCACACGCACACCAACACACACACACACACACACACACACACACACAGACACAGGCACGCACTCGTCTGTGGTCCCTCCTCTTCTTGGCGTTCTGTGCACACCGGTGATGGCAGTGCGCTTCTACGGCGGTACGTTATGTCACTTCAAAGGCTGCTGTGCTCTCTTATAGGCTCTTTGCATTCATTATTCAAAGCTTCTCCTTTTCCCCCGTAATGTTTCCCCAGCGACTGTACAGCGGAGGATAACGCAGCGAGCGGCTGTCTGTGTACTGAGACGTGTTTCCGTGTGGCCCTCCGGAGGTATTAGCGTGTCCCTACGGGACGTGATGGGGGAGCAGCCATCGCAAGGGGAAGATGTTTCATCAGTGTCGCGCAAAGCATACGATGTCGACTAGTGGAGGAAGGAGATGTAGGTTCAGGAAAAACATAGCA
>NC_044067.1:2294158-2348308 GCF_902167405.1 Gadus morhua | reverse complement strand
GTCGTTCCGCCGGGGTTTATTCCCGCCTGAATGTTTCGCGGCGCGACGTGACTTGGCGCTGAATGAGCGGGGCTGCAGCCTGGCGACCTCCGGCGGCGAGCCATCCCTCATCCTAACAACGTCATCACTGAGCTCACAGACGAGGACGGCCTCTGATGCCGTCCCGCACGCGCATCGCTCGGCGCCCCCGGCGGTTAGCCGATCAATGCGGTCGGCGGCCGCGGTTCTCGATGGGCGACCGACTGTTATTTATGACGATCTAAACACTAAACGCTGGAATCCGTCTTGTGGAGAAAGCCTCTGCAGATTAGGGCGACGACGGGGATAATTGTTATGAGCGGATGTAATTGCCTCGGCGTCCGCGTGCCGCTCTACAAACACTATTATTTGTATTGTGCGATTGTGCGAAACACGCGGCCGACTTTGTTTCGTTTTGTGTGTTTGTCTGTGACGACGGCGGCGGCGGCGCAAATAATGTCAATGAATTGGTTTTAAAACACTTCTGAAAGCCACACTGCGAACAGCTCCGTCTCTCTCTCTCTCTCTCTCTCTCTCTCTCTTGCTCTCTCTCTCTCTCTCTCTCTCTCTCTCTCTCTCTCTATCTCTCTCTCTCTCTCTCTCTCTCTCTCCCCCTCTCCCCCTCTCCTTTGTTCTGGGCTCTGCGGCGGGGTCCCGGATCACAATATAACAATAACACGGCCCGCTTGGCACTGCGTCGCAGCGCAGAGCGGGAAATGTGTTTTTCCTCGGCGGAATGGCGTCGTCGTCCCCCCCCCCCCTCCCCGTGCCCCGCGCCGTTCTCCATTACGGGGGACGGGGCCCGCTGCGCCGGCTGAGTGGCAGCGGAGAGGTCGACCCGCACTTCCTGTCACTTCCCTTTCACTCTCTCGCCACTTCCTCTCGCTCGCTCTCTCACCCGCCGCTCTATCTATCCCTCCCTCTCCCTCTCTCTCGCTCACTTCCCCTCTCTCTCTCTCTCTCTCCCTCCACCGCTTGACCTCTCTCTCTCCTCCTCTCTCTCTTTCTTTCTCTCTCTCTCTAAATATATATATACATATACATATATAAAGAGAGAGAAGTTAGGAGATATTGATATATATCACTATATCCCCCTCTTCCTTTGCCTCTCTCTCTCTCTCTCTCTCTCTCTCTCTCTCTCTCTCTCTCTCTCTCTCTCTCTCTCTCTCTCTCTCTCTCTCTCTTTTATATATATATATAGGTCAATATATCTAAATAGAGAGAGATAAATAAATATATATGTATCCATATTTATCTCTCTATTTATACATATTGACCTCTTTATATTTATATATATATAGAGAGAGAGAGAGAAATATATATATCTTAACCTCTCTATGTATATATATATATATATATGGATATACATATGGATGTATATATATGTCTACTGAGAGTCCAGACCACTTCCTTCCTCGCCCGTGCCTCTTGTCAGTTCCAGAGCTAGCGTGCGCTCTTTGCTCACAGGGGCGATGATGCCAGGCTTTCTCTCCCTCTCACCCTCCCCTCCCTCCCTCCCTCCCCCCCCCCCTCCCCTCTCCCTGAGGGAGGGGATAAGTGGTTCTTGTTACCACGGTAATGTAAAGGGCAGACCCCGGTTTAGGAGCTCAGTCCGCCGAGGCTAAACGTGCTGAGCTGGCTCCCAGAGGCTCGGCTGCTCACAGCCAGCTCCGCTTCACCTGAACAGACGAGGGCGGTGTCAGGTCCAGGAATACGGTTTAACATCGCTGAGTAGGGCCCACGTTGGTTTAATAAAGACCGAATAAAAGAACCAGATTGTGGTGATGACAAGGTTGACAACGTTTTTTTGTTTCATCTGTCTGTCTGTCTCTTCATCTGTCTTCCTCTTTCTCTCTTTCTCACTTCTTTCTTGTCCGTCCCTCTTTCCGTCGGTCCGTCTGTCTGTGTGCGTGTGTCCTTGTGTCTGTGTGTGTGTGTGCATTTGTGTGTGTGTGTCTGTGTGTGCGTGTATCTGTGTGCGTGCGTGTGTATGTGTGTGTATCTGTGTATCTGTATATGTTTGTGTGCGTTCATGTTTGTGTGTGTGTGTGTGCGCGTGTGTCCGTCTGTGTGCGTGTCTACGTCTGTCTGTGTGCGTCTGTGTGTGTGTGTCTGTCTGTCTGCCTTTGTATTTGTGTCGGTGTGTATGTGTGTGTGCGTGCTCCCAGTCTGTGCGCATGAGGAAGCTGGCGCAGCAGATCGCCAGCTGTAAGCAGTGTGTGGAGCGCTCGTCCTCCCTCATCACGCAGGCCGACCAGACGCTGAAGGAGGCCGACCACGCTCGCTTCCTGCAGACCGCCAAGAACATCTGCGAGAGGTACCCGGGAAACCTTCTGAGTGTCATAAATCAGGGGAGCGGACTGGCACCTCGTTAACCACACACTCTCTCTCTCTCTCTCCCTCTCTCTCTCTCTCTCTCTCTCTCTCTCTCTCTATGCTTCTCTCTCTCTCTCTCTCTCTCTCTCTCTCTCTCTCTCTCTCTCTCTCTCTCTCTCTCTCTCTCTCTGTCTCTCTCTCTCTCTCTCTCTCTCTCTCTCTCTCTCTCTCTCTCTCTCTCTCTCATGCTTCTCTCTCTCTCTCTCTCTCTCTCTCTCTCTCTCTCTCTCTCTCTCTCTCTCTCTCTCTCTCTCTCTCTCTCTCTCAATGCTTCTCTTCTCTCTCTCTCTCTCTCTCTCTCTCTCTCTCTCTCTCTCTCTCTCTCTCTCTCTCTCTCTCTCTCTCTCTCGTTGCTTCACAGGGTGTCCATGGCAACGGCCTCCTCTCAGATCCTGATCCCCGAGATCAACCTGAATGACACCTTTGATACGTTCGCCCTGGACTTCACCAGGGAGAAGAAGATGCTGGAGAGCCTGGATTATCTCACGGGTGAGCGGGGGCCTTCAAGCTAAAAGCGCTGGACTTCAAACTAAGAGCGGGGGCCTCCCAGCTAAGAGCGCAGGCCTTCAAAATAAGAGCGCAGGCTTTCAAACTAAGAGTGCAGGCCTTCAAAATAAGAGCGCAGGCTTTCAAACTAAGAGCGCCGGTCTTCAAAGTAAGAGCACAGGCCTTCAGACTAAGAGCACAGGCCTGTAAACTATGAGCGCAGGCCATGAGCTCCTAGAGGGATCGTTTTCAGAGGGGCCCTTCGACAACGTTTTCTATGGGCCCATTCCTAACACACAAGTGTGCTTCACCCCCGCGTGCACTGCAGTGGAGCGGATGTATCTTACCCAATTGAAAGAACAACATTTTAAAAGGGCCATTTCATTTTTTTTTTAACTGTGGTAGCCTGTGTGGTAGGCCTACCATTAAAAAGAACAGTAGGCTCCGGGCAGGGCAGTGGTCTGGCTGGGGACGCTAAGCTCAAGGGGTCTGGGGTTCAGCCCGCTGACCTCAGTGTACCTGCAGCCAGCAGGTGAACACACCCTGAATGAAGCCACTTTGCCAGAAGCCTCTGATTCTAGAGACTCCAGTCCAGTACTAGATCCAAATTCTAGAGAATAGGAGACTATACACTAGATACTAGGGAATAGAGGCTAGACACTAGAGGTTAGAGACTAGAGGATAAACACTGAAGACTAGAGGATGGGACTATAGACTAGGGACTAGGCTATAGGCTAAGAGTAGAGGCTAGACATTAAAGGCTAGCTAGAGACTAGACACTAGATAAAAAAGGTTAGAGACTTGCGTCTAGATACTAGAGGCTATATAAAAGAGACTAAAAGCTAAACCAGATTATACATATTAGAGACGAGACTAGATACTAGAGACGAGAGAGTACCAATAATACTGACCGTGCTGACCTTGTCCCTCTGCGTTCGGCGGGGCTCCAGCCCCCGCCCCCCCGGCCATAAGGGAGGAGCTGTGCACGGCGTCCTACGACACCATCACCGTGCACTGGACGTCCGACGACGAGTTCTGCGTGGTGTCGTACGAGCTGCAGTACGCCATCTTCACCAGCCAGGCCAACGTCATCAGTGAGTCACTGGGAGAGGAGGCGGGCTGGGTCAGGTTAACCCAGAGCCTGGACTAGTATGTGCATTGACAGCTTCTGATAACATGTACCATTTTATCGTAACATATTGTTTCTAAAAACGCACGTAAATAAAGCGTTGAGATGTAACCCAGAAGCTCCGGGTTCCCAGCGCGCCCGATGTGGCGCTGTTCCTCACGTCTCCCCCTCTCCTCTGTCTCTGTCTCCCCCCCCCCCCGGGCTCCAGGTCTGTGTAACTCGGCCGACAGCTGGATGATCGTGCCCAACATCAAGCAGAACCACTACACGGTGCACGGCCTCCAGTGTGGAACCCGCTACATGTTCATCGTGAAGGCCATCAACCAGGCTGGGAGCCGCAGCAGTGCACCGGGCAGGCTGAAGACTAACAGTGAGTTCATCTGTCAGGGAACCTGAGAGGGCCCGGTTCACCAGGCCTGTCTCCGCTACACGATGCTTTATCGACCCCGGAGGGGGACACTGGGCTGGTCACCCATGCACACCGTCCAACAGCCTCTCAGAGACAACACATCACATTCCGAGAGGGCCCGATCGTTCCTCAGTGCACAGTGTCAAAAAGTGGACCACTGTGATATAACACAAGGCCTGTGCAATGGGCATGCACATCAGCACAACAGCATGTGATGCTTGCGTGTGCGTGATGCATGCGTGTGCGTGACGTTTGCGCGTGCGTCACGACGTGTGTGATGCTTGCGCATACATGATGCTTGCCTGTGCACGATGTTTGCATGTGCATAATGCGTGCGCGTGCGTGATGCTTGCATGTGCATTATGTGTGCATGATGCACGCGGAGGCAAACTCATTTCAGTCAAACAAGTTCAAAAGGGTGTTCGTCTCTTTGAGCCGCTTGCACTGCTGTGTGATGTCCCGTCTGTTGTGTTCCTTTATTGTTATCCTAATGGGTGACAGTGATGAACTGCTTCAGGTTCGAGGCCCGCAGCTCGCTTCAATTGAAACGGGGAGAATGACGGAATATCCACCGCTGAGGAAACGAAAATGAAACTTTTTTCGTCCCCGAGAAATCATCCATTTGTCGTTGTTTGTGTTTATCACTTCTTGAACTCAACGTTTGATCCGCAGGCCAGCCGTTCAAGCTGGACCCGAAGTCGGCCCACCGCAAGCTGAAGGTGTCCCACGACAACCTGACAGTGGAGCGCGAGGAGACGTCCTCCAAGAAGGCCCAAAGCCAGGACCGCTTCACCAGCCAGGGCAACTACGGCGTGACGGGCAACGTCTACATCGACAGTGGCCGCCACTACTGGGAGGCCCTGATTGGAGGGAGCTCGTGGTGAGAAGGAGGGGCCAATCAGACTGTGACTTTCATACTGGGGGAAGAAATACAATAAAATCAATCGCCCTGTCTCTCTCCGTCTGTCTCCTCTGTCACTCCTTCTCCAATTCGGTCTCTTGCTTCTTGTGCTCTCTATCTCTCTCTGGCTCTGTCTCTCTCCTCTGTCACTCTCTCTCATTCTCTCTCTCTCTGCCTCTCTTTTTCCCTATATCCTCCTCTATCTCCCCCTCTCTCTCCCTCTCACTTCCTTTACCTTTCCCTATATAACTCTCTCTCTCTCTCTCTCTCTCTCTGTCTCTGTCTCTGTCTCTGTCTCTGTCTCTCTCTCTCTCTCTCCCCCTCTCTCTCTCTCCAGGTTTGCGGTGGGCGTGGCCTACAAGTCGGCGCCCAAACACGAGTGGGTGGGGAAGAACTCGGCCTCGTGGGTGCTGTCGCGCTGCAACAGCTCCTGGGTGGCGCGGCACAACGGCAAGGATGTGTCGGTGGAGCCGTCGGCGCACCTGCGGCGCGTGGGCGTGCTGCTGGACTACGACTCGGGCTCGCTGTCCTTCTACGACGCCGTGGCCTCGCAGCACCTGCACACCTTCCACGTGGACTTCGTGCAGCCGGTCTGCCCCGTGTTCAACCTGTGGAACCGCTGCCTGACCGTCCTGTCCGGCCTGCCCATCCCGGACAACCTGGAGGCCAGCGACTGCCGGGAATGAGCGCCGCGATGGGACGCCGGACGGAACGCCGCCACGGAACGCCGTGCCGGAACGCCGCCACGGACCGCCGTCACGGCTCGCCAAACCCCCGGGCGCCGCTTATGAAACGATGCGTCGCCGACATTGGGCGCCTCGCCGCCATGTGCTCCACGGGGGGGGTCCAGACAAAACGTTTGTTGCACATTGAAGACAATCGGTGTACAAAGCACGCTGTGGTCCTACATGAGGGCTGCCTACGCCGTCAGGGATGGGAGCTTAGGGGTTTTTTTCTCGCTCAGATGGAGACGCCGGACACGGCATCCTGCGGCCTCGGAGCTCGCTCATTGGTTATCGCGGCAGCTCCTCCCAGCCGGGGGAGGAGCTTGACTCGTTACACACGACACTGCGGAGGACCTGAGGAACGACCTGTGTGTGTTGGTGTCCGTTTGGGCGCGTTTGTGTGCGTTGGCGTGCGTTTGTGTGTAGCTGTGTGTTTGTGTGTGGCCGTGTGTTGGGTGTGCGTTGGCGTGCATTGGCGTGCGTTATACGGCAACAAAGACAATCTTCACACCGTTTGCTGGTATGAAGCCCATGTACTATAGATACGAGAAGCAATAAGTAAACTGGGGCACAACCAGGAGCGCCCTGTTTGTTTGTAAGCGGCTGAAGCAGCTTGCTGATTGGCTGAGATCGTGGCCCCTTCGGGAGGGCCTTCCTACCATGAAGGCGTTCTTCTATTTTGCACAGCGTGAACAAGTTCCCTGCTGGCTTGTTTGGAGGAATTTGGAGATGACAAGATTTCGGTTAACATTTTTACATTTGTATTGAATTATTTTTACACCTGCCTAAGATGGTTTATTTAGTGCACATATTTCTGCATGTTTTGACTTTTGCGGGCTGCCAAGACGAGGTCTGCAGGCGAGCGGCAGCGAGGGGGAATCAGCCCAGCCGTGTCTCGTGAGGTTCAATGATCCCTTGTTTTTAGTTGGGGGCGAACGTGTGAGAGAGAGAGTGTTATTTATACACTCCTGTAGAAGTTAGCGAGTTTTTGAAGCACTTTCAGCACCCCAGCCGCCCCATGCTAAGGCCTAGCCCCACCTGCTACAGTGTATACCGTCTCCATGCCCTCTTGTACATGTGTAAACATATAGAATAGACTATAGGTTCCTTTAATTCCTCACAGAAATGCAAAGTTGGATTCTAAGTTTGTGTGGATGCCAATTATTTATTAGTTGAAAAATGAAATTGTAATTTTAAATAGGAGTCAACAAAAACCTTAACACAGGCAATACATCCTACAAACCAAAATATAAACTCTTGGTTAATCGGTTCACCCGTGCTGGCCTGAGTCAAATAAAAAGCTGGGAGTCCTAGTCAAATCAACACTGCACCACCATTTTTGCACATTTGTTCTTCTGTGATCTAATAAAGAATGTCTTAATTTCCTTGTTTCTCAGTCTTATTTTCTCTGAACAAACCTTAGCCCTTGTGGAGAGCCTCTGGTGGAGGCAGAGATGTTCCATTAGAGGTGGGGGGTCCTTGCACCATTGTAAACGTGTAAATATGACAGGATTGGCTGTGACACCGCTTTTGTCCGACCGCGCTGCAGCCTGAAGAAGAATGCGATGAGAGGTGATGGCAGCCTGAACTCCGGATGACCTCTCGGCCAGAGACCCCGGGGAAACGGTTAGAGAAACACTTAGCGGGGCGATGAGCAAGACCGCCACGTGACGCTACAGAGAGGGCATGGTCCGAGCCGCGGCGGTTTATAAAAAACGCAAAGATGTTGATTTACACATCGGCTAACGGAGGATTAATATTCAGTATTGCAGACAATATTCAGGGCTCGGGGCCCCTTCTGTTCTGCTGCTTCTGTTCTTTTTAATGAATGCGTGATTTATAGTGGCTGTCGGCGAGGACTAAATATAACGTGACCATGAAATCCATTCCATTATGTGGTAAAATATCAGTTTTAGTTAATTAAATTCAATTAAATAATCACATGGTATTTATCAGCACCGGGAAGTATATCATGAAACGTTTGGTTAATAGAGTGTGCCTTGGGATAGATGAAATGGAAAAGGGAACATTTCATCTTTCGCTAACATTTCATCAAATTCTAATCCAATTAGTTCATCTTCGCTGCATACGGAAGTGGAAGAAAAAAAATAAATCTTCATAGATGAGGGGAATAATGGAGACGCTGAAGAGGAAAATTAAATAATAACCAGTTGCATTTTAGTTTTTGTGTTGTTGTATTTTGCCAATCAAGAGTCCCTCATGTACAGCTTTGGTCTTCTTTGCTATGGAGGCTGTTAAGATAACAAACACATTGAATGGCAACAAACTGTTAAAATAACGAACACATTGAATGGCAGCAAACAGTTAAAATAACGAACACATTGAATGGCAGCAAACAGTTAAAATAACGATTCGAACACATTGGATGGCAGCAAACAGTTAAAATAACGAACACATTGAATGGCAGCAAACAGTTATAATAACACATTGGCTGCGGTGCTGGACATGGAGCCAACCATTGGCTCCACTAACTGCATTCTCTCTCAACGCGACAGCCAACAATAAGAAAGCCTCTATAAACCTGAACAAACATATTCAATTTAGTTTTATTGAAGAAGTGGCCTCAACCGTAAGTTGACAGACATTTTATTGTTCTAACATTATCAAAAAAGTCCCTTTTTATGTATTAAATATGTATTATTAAGGGAAAGGAAACGCACGTCCCATAGCACCCCCTGCTGGTACTGTACAGAATGGGTTACAGTGAAACTCGGACGATTAGCCAATCCCCATCCAACCGAAGATAAATTCATCTATTGCAATGATGGATATTTGAAGGATTTACATTAATGTTCTCTATCTCTGAATGGAGCCTACCATCTGAATTGCATGCAGCATATTATATTATAGAGAACCACACACTCTCACGCTTTATTCCTACGGGGCTGTCCCGCAGTCAGACACACGCAAACTCTAGCAAGTAGGCTAATAATAATTTTAATAATAATTACAATAATAGTATTGATATTATAATAACATTTTTTAAATTGTAATAATAATATTGTAATTTGTATTTTTTGGGCTAAAACAATAAATGGGGAAAAAAGAGAAAATAACAACTTTTACAGACATATTCTTGCGCATATTTGACCGCTTCTCTAGCCCACCTGTGTCCTGCTGATTGGTCAGATCCTCCATTCACAACCAGAGCAGAAAGGTCGCGAGCTCCGAACTCACGACGCGGCGCTTTAAACACGCCCCGCCCCCTTTCCCGGAACAGGAAGTAACCATCCGCTGCTGACGTTGTTGATAGTGTCCGAGTACGAAATAAGCTATGGCGTCCACGGATCCGTCCCTGTTGGACATCACGGACAAAGACGTGCGAGAGAAGCTATCGCTGTGGGACCGCCGCGGCGAGCCGACCGCCCCGCTGACCGACGCGCAGAGCGACTCGGTGGCGGAGGTCCGAGCCGCCGCGGAGATCCTGCCCGTCCCATCAGAGGTGAGACGTGCTAAGCACTGTCCTAATGCATGTCCAGCTCCCCACTTGGAGTTGTCTACCATGTATTTACAACTTGATGTCTGTAATTAGTTCACCCTCCACTCTAAAGTGTGGCTGTGTTGTGCCTGGTGGCTATGGTACTGTACTGGTCCCAGTCTATCGCAGGTAATACTGGAGAGTTTAGACTCTGCCACGTTGGGTCGCCAATGTTGCCAACCTGCAAAGAGGAGAAGGGTTAATGGTAAAAGGACCACCTTTACACAGCGTTTTTTATAACTAGTGGCCACTGAAAGCGCTTTACAATACTGCCTAACATTCACCCATACATGCAAACATTCACACACCGACAGCGGAGTCAACCACACAAGGCGACAGCCAGCTCATCAGGAGCAGCCAGGGTTTAGGTGCCTTGCTCAGGGACACCTCGACACTCAGCTAGGAGGAGCCGGGGATCTAACTTACAACCTTCCGGTTACCAGCCAACCCGCTCTACCTCCTGACCCATCTAACCGAAGCGCGCGTGTGTGTGTGTGTGTGTGTGTGTGTGTGTGTGTGTGTGTGTGTGTCCCAGCTCCCGATCGAGGACCTGTGCAGCCTGTCCTCGCGCTCGCTTCACTCCCCCTTCAGCACCACCGTGCCCGACTCCACTGAGGACGTCCTGCTGAAGGGCTTCCAGATGCTGGACATGGAGAACGCCCGGATAGAGACCGCCCAGCAGGTGCGTCTCCCCACCCACAGACGCATTGATCAGGTGGCCTGGTGCCACGCCGTATGAACGGCCGCAGTAACACTGCTGTGATCGCTCTGCTCTTCCGTGCAGTTCTTCTCCTGGTTCGCTAACCTGCAGACGAAGATGGATCTGGAGGAGGGGGAGCAATACAGGTGGGACATTGTGTTCAACCTGCTGATCGATTAAGCACGCTAAGGATGTCAAGCGTGTGTTCTGATGGACATGGCAGTTAACAGTTGAGGCCAAGGACCTTTTAGCCTCAACGGTTAACCTCAGGCGTGTACATCTATGCCCCATGGCATGGCATTGTCACTGTGATTATTATTATTTTTTATCTATGCATGCTGGAAACTACGGAAGAGGATTAGGGCCACACATTAAAAAAAAAATGAGCTTAAATTAAGCTCTGACTTTATTCTCAGAATTCTGAGAATAAAGTCAGAATTCTGACTTTAAAGTCAGAACTACGGGTACCTGTAAGGACCAACCTCCGTGGGAGAGACACTTTGCTTTAAGCAGTAGGAGGAAACCACACGCAGAGTAGCCAGTAGACCTAGCCTGCTTGTGCTAAGATGTCTTCCCTTAGCGACTTCTTGCAGGTTCCAGGGTTTCCAGAAGAAGCCATTTGGTTGATGGAAGACCAAAAGGTGAGTGAAACTGGCACCAAAACAACGCATGTTCCAGTTTCACTCACCTTTTGGTCTTTTGGTCTGGAACCCCTCGAACCCGCAAGAAGTCGCTAAGGGAAGACATCTTAGCACAAGTAGGCTAGGGCTACTGGCTACTCTGCGTGTGGTTTCCTCCTACTGCATAAAGCAAAGTGTCTCTCCCACGGAGGTTGGACCTTACAGATACCCGTAGTTCTGACTTTAAAGTCAGAATTCTGAGATTAAAGTCCGAATTCTGATTTTAATCTCAGAATTCTGAGAAAAAAGTCATAAGTTAATTTTTTTTTTATGAGTGGCCCTGATCCTCTTCCGTAGTACACACTATACATTTCTTTGTTTTATTATTGAATCATTTGTTTTCCATGGGCCGCTGAAACATGTGAATTTCTCATGTAAGGGATGAAATAAAGTTCTCATCTTATCTTCATAGATGACAATCGCCTCTCTAGTGTTTTATGCTAGCTCATGCTGAGCGCTACAGTAAGCTCCCCCTGGCCGGTCCGTCGCTGACCTCAAGGCTTCTGGTTGTCCCGGTCCTCAGGAAGACGCGGGAGCACTTCCACTCGTACCAGGAGCAGTGCGACGCCATCCTGGCGGACGTCCACGCGGCGCTGGACCACCTGGACACGCTCCAGAAGCAGTACCTGTTCGTCTCCAACAAGACGGGCACCCTGCACGAGGCCTGTGAGCAGCTGCTGAAGGAGCAGGTGAGGGGGGCTAGGGTGAGGGGGAGAGGGTGAGGGGGCAAGGGAGGGGGCTAGGGTGAGGGTGAGGCGGTGTTAGGGTGAGGGGGCGTGAGGGTGAGGGGGCGAGGGTGAGGGGGTAGAGGGGGCAAGGGTGAGGGGGCTAGGGTGAGGGGGTAGAGGGGACAAGGGTGTGGGGGCTAGGGTGAGGGGGCTAGGGTGAGGGGTCGAGGGGGGCTAGGGGTCAGAGGGGGCTAGGGTGAGGGGACGAGGGTGAGGGGGCGAGGGTTAGAGGGGGTGAGGGTGAGGGGGCTAGGCTCATGGCTGTTGGCTGAGGTCTGCTGGTATATTGGTATATCTGGTATATTCCTTGTTTTCATCGGGTCTAAAGTTTGACTGTGAGCATCTTGCTCTTCGGCAGGTAGTCTTGGCTGTGTGTGTCTGTGTGTGTGTTTAACTTGATTACATTTTTTGTGCGTATATTTGTGTTTTTATGACGTATTGTAGTGTACATTCTGCTTCCATTCACTTTTGTACTGTAAGCAAGTATTAAATAAAGTTAAAACCGTTTTTATGCCACAGAGCTGAAACATGTGCTTTATAGATGCATAAAAGTCAGTGTATCGGCTGTTTTGTGGCTGTTCATTTCTGTTTTCTGGGATGGATTTGGTTATGGTGGTCGGTCCTGAATGACGAACAGGATTAATCGGCTGTTTGAGAGTCGTGCATCGTAATGGAAACGAACGCACACAACAGTTAGTCAACATCGGCAGAATACATTCTGTGTGGTTGCTCTCTGTTGTTTTCTTCATTTCGCTGTGTTTCTGTCTGCAGGCAGAGCTTGTTGACCTGGCAGAGAGCATCCAGCAAAAACTCTCCTACTTTAACGAGCTGGAGAACATCAACACGGTAGGAACTCCTCATTAGCCCGATGTTGCTGAAACATTTACATCTCATCTTCTTAGCGTGCGTTCACACTAAAAGCTAATATTCACGCCGCTTGCTCACTCGCGGGAGTGCACCAAGATTACTAACGTAGATGATTCGCACAAATTTCCAATCACTTGCGCGAGTGACAGAGGAGGGGCTTACCTCAAATTGTATATTTTGCGTGAACCAGAGTGTTCGTGCCACGCCTTTCATCACACTGCAGGATTTTCTGGAGAACTCATCAGAGCCATGTAATAACCATGGTAATGTCCGGGCTACACCCGTGTGTACCCTGACAGGACGGCTCAGTTAAAGGATTCCATGCTCAACGTGAGTTATCTGGACTGGTTTAGTCCACGTCCCGTCCCCGGGTTCAGACCCTTCATTAGCCCTCAGAGAGGCACCCGTGTCTTTCAGACTGTGACATCTCTCTAAATGGGGTCCCTGCTCTTCACTTCCTGTGAAAACTGACTTGATGTTGCAGACGGCGGCGTTTTGAAACGGTAATCATTGATATTACAAAAAAGCATCCCAGCGTGACGGTTCCCCTTTGAATCGGTAACGCGCAGACCGAACTGCCTCCTGGGGGACAAATGGCTCGGCACCGCCGGACAACGCTCACCTCCCCACCGGCTCCTGTCACTCTGTCATCTGTCTGTCTGTCTGTCTGTCTGTAGAAGTTGAATTCGCCCTCGCTGTCGGTGAACAGCGAAGGCTTCATCCCCATGCTGTCGAAGCTGGACGACTGCATTGAGTACGTGTCTTCACATGTGAGTAGAGTGCTGTTTTCAAATTAATAGTTCATGTTATGCATTATGTTGTAGATTAACAATCACAGAATGGTTAAAAATCAGACTTTAATTAGAACCATTTAAACAAAACAATGACCCAATTTGTTAGCTTGTGCATCGTAAGACGCCCTCCGTTAGGGAAGCATAGGAGCATAGGAAGGCTAGGGTACTGATGGAATTCTGGTCACTTGTTTGTAATTAATGTCGACAGCCGTAGTGTTGTGTAGTGTGTAGTCGTTCAGCAGGACATGGCACAACAAAGTTTCGCTAGCTTAGGGGACGGTATATCAAGGTTGTTGTCGGATTTTACAGTAGCGCAACTCCCCAGAGGCGCCAGGGAACGCCGATACAGAGTATCGCCCCAAAACAAATCCCACGATGCACTCTGACGTACGAGCTCTGTCGCACGCAGCCCGCGTTACATAAGCGTCCCTCAGCAGCGTCTCACCCAGCAGTCTTCCCTCCCACTCCCAGCCCAACTTCAAGGACTACCCGGTGTACCTGGCCAAGTTCAAACAGTGTCTCTCCAAAGCCGTGCACTTCATGAAGAGCCACATCGTCAACACCATGCACAACCTCACCAGCCAGCTCACCAAGCGGGTAAGCAGGCCTGCTGCGGCCTGGCAGTCATCACCGTAGTGCTGCGCCTCGACTCCGGTGGGGTTTCAAAGCTGTCACTCTCCATCCTCCTCACAGGACCCTCTGGGCCTGGCCAACGCAGACAATGCCTTCACCCTGTACTACGTCAAATTCAGAGCGGCTGCGCCCAAAGTCAGAGTAAGCACAATGTCGATTCCTCTAGTTTTTCCCCTCCTCCTCCTCCTCCTCCTCCTCCTCCTCCTCCGCTCTCTGTGTTTCTCCTGAAATCATTCTTTGCCCATAAATGTTTGAAGGCTGAAAGCGGTTGTTCGTAACGCCTTTGCTTTTGCAGACGCTGATTGAACAGATCGAAGAACGGGCGGACAAGATCCAAGAGTACGTACAGACGCTCCTTATCAGAGGTCATCAGATCCATAACCGCGGCTCCTCCGTTCGTACCGAGAGGAGCAGACGTGTCGTTTTGAATAAAGACTTTGATGAGAAATGGGTTTAACAGCTCGGCAGCCCAACGTTAAGCCCTCCTCATCCGCTGATCTGATTCCTTTAGACTCAGCCCCAGTTTTACCACTCTTTATTTATTTAAAATTATTTTAATTGATTGAACATCTACATTTACATTTAGGGCATTTAGCAGACGCTTATATTCAAAGCAACTTACACCAAGTCCATTTGTCAGACGAAAGAGAAACGGCAATATATCGGTCTGTACAGTAAGGATGTTCACTGAACCAATCACTAGGTTTACCCTTTCCCTGTGTACAACAACGATAGCTAGGATAAGACGCTACACGATGCAAAGTAGTGTTTTTAAGTGCAATGACGTACAATAGGTGCGTACATTGAGTGCCAGAACGTCTAACAAACCCTCAGTGTCTAGCTGATGAGCTCATCTGCAGGGAGCCTGTTCTATATATTCCTTCAATTATTTGAATTGATTGAGCGTGCCCCTGACGATGTCGTCCCCCCCCCCCCCCCCCCAGGTACCACAACCTGCTGGAGGCGGTCCACCAGTGTTACCTGGACCAACGAGAGCGCTTGCTCAGCCCCAGTATCACCTCCACCATCACCGACCTGACCAGCCAGAACAGCAAGGACCACTGCGCCCTGGTCAGCCCCTGCAGCCCCACCGGGGCTAGAGCTAGCATCACACACTGCGGTTATCGTTTGCGTCTTTTTAAAAGGTCCCCTGAAATGCCACCAGGTGTGAGCGTGGTTAGCCGTTGCAAGCGATGTACGCTGGATAGATCAGTCTACCAGCCTACCCAGTGGACTGCAGTCCACTGGGTAGGCTGGTAGACTGATGTATCCAGCGTACATCTCGGTGGGAACAGAGCTGAGATGGAGGCAGATTATCGAAACGGCTTGTAACGGCTGATCACACTCACACCTGGTGGCATGTCGTGGGTCCTTCTAAAGGGGTCGACGCGGTGTGGAGTGGTTTTAACACCTGTCGCTGTCCATCTGAGCATGCAGGCGAGGGTCATGTTTTATTGGCCGGGGGATTGTCGAAGGTTGTGTGTGTTACGGGTTCATTTCCCGCTGTCTACCTCTAGAGGGCATCTTGCTCAACGCTTGACCTGCTCTTTAATAACCCGTATTAAAAATATGTTTATTTGTATTGAACATCTCCTAAAAATTCAGATAGCATGCCTAGATACGTTTAAAATGTCTTTAATTTCACAATAGGGAATCTGTCTTTTGAGACCTGTGTGTGTGTGTGTGTGTGTCTGTGTGTGTGTGTGTGTGTGTGTGTGTGTGTGTGTGTGTGTGTGTGTGTGTGTGTGTGTCTGTCTGGTTGTGTGTGTGTGTGTGTCTGTGTCTGAGTTTGTGTGTCTGTGTCTGTGTCTGTGTTTGGGTGTGTGTGTGTGTGTGTGTGTGTGTGTGTGTGTGTGTGTGTGTGTGTGTGTGTGTGTGTGTGTGTGTGTGTGTGTGTGTGTGTGTGTGTGTGTGTGTGTGTGTGTGTGTGCTTGCTGCCGTGGAAGACTCCGGAGCCGCTGACCTTATTAACTTTATTAACTCTGACTCCTCCCCTCTACTTCCTGATAGGTCCGCAGTGGCTGTGCCTTCATGGTCCACGTCTGTCAGGACGAACACCAGCTCTACAACGAGTTCTTCAGCAGACCCTCCCCCCGCCTGGAGTAAGACCCCCCCACCCCATTACTGTCTGTTAACTAGTTCTGGCTGGCTGGCTGGCTGGCTGGCTGGCTGGCTGGCTGGCTGGCTGGCTGGCTGGCTGGCTGTCTCTCTCTCGCTCTCGCCCTCTCTCTCTCTCTCTCGCCCCCTCTCTCTCTCTCTCGCCCCCTCTCTCTCTCTCTCGCCCCCTCTCTCTTTCTCTCGCCCCCTCTCTCTCTCTCTCGCCCCCTCTCTCTATCGCCCCCTCTCTCTCGCCCCCTCTCTCTCTCTCACCCCCCTACCTTAACTGAACCTTACTGTTTGTTCAGACGCAGGCTGGCTCTGTTATCTGATCAGTGCCATCAAATTACTGGGATTTGACTCTTCACACACGGGCGTGTGTGTGAGGTATCGACGCCAGTCCTAGACGGCAGATCATTCCCCTGTTTGAGCAGATGTGTTGCGTTACTAAGCAAACACGTCCAACGTGTCGAGGAGTCAGACGACAGCAGGCATTACATGCACATCAAAACCCTTAAAGGAGCAGTACTTATTCCCTCCACTTCAACTACTTTTGATGCACTGAACATGATTGTACTTATTAACCAGTAGCGACGCTTTTATTGTGAAAGTGTGCACTAAAAGGTGCGTGTCCCTCCTTCAGCGAGCTGCTGGAGAAGCTGTGCCTGTCGCTGTACGACATGCTGCGGCCGCTCATCATCCACGTCATCCACCTGGAGACGCTGTCGGAGCTCTGTGGCATCCTGAAGAACGAGATGCTGGAGGACCACGTCCACAACAACGGTACGACCCGGGGCGCCCCACGTGTAAATGTGAATCTACACGAAATGCCCTAGACTCTTCATTTCTCTATTTTTTATTATTTGAATTGATTAAACATTGACATTTTCATTCAGGGCATTTAATAGACGCTTTTATCCAAAGCGTCGGACAATAAGTACATTTGTCAGAAGAAAGAGAAACGAAATTATATCGCTTTCGGTACAGTAGAAGCACTGTTTTTAAGTGCAAGGACGTACATTGAGTGCATTCGAGGAGGGGAAGGGGGAGGCTATCGACAGGCTTCGGTCAGCGGGCGGAGCATTGAGTGTTTGCTCAAGGTGTTTTAAAATGAAACAGTCAGCTGACTCAAAACGGCTTGTAACGGCTAATCTCACCACACCTGGTGGTCGGTCATGGGACCTTTAATGGGATCACGGAGAGGAACCTAATCGAAGCAGACCTTAGCCGTAAATAAACATATTTCTCAGTAAATCTTGCACCTCACATTTTCTGCAGATGATGGCAATGCGGACGTGTGTTTTGATCGGATTACCCTGTATCTGAACGGTCTGTGACCGAAAACAAAAAACACAGAGCTCAAAACAAATCCGTCTTTCTCTTTGAAGGACGTCTTCTGTCTCGGCCGACCGAAATCTAACCGACTTCATTCAGCAGTATGCTGCCCCCTTTATGCACACACGGGAATTGCATCACGTGCGTATTTGAATTCCCCTGCAGGCTGATGTGTGAGGACGCCTGCGTATTGTCTTAGCTAAACGGAGGCCGGGCGGTTTGTCACCGGAGGAGCGCCAACATACGCCTCTCCTCCCGCTCTAAATTAATCTGTAATCTCCCGTCCCGCCCAGTCACTCATTCAGAACTCAATCGGGTCAACCTTGGCAGTGAATGATTCCTCCCACGAGGCCTCGTTACGTCTCCCTGACCTCTGCTGGCGTCCATACGCCTCCTCTCATCTCACGCGCACGCCCATCAGCGGGCACGTTGCAGTCATTACCCCGTACACGCGTAAATAAATAAGACAATGGCGTCTGCCGGCCCCCAGCGGTTAATTACAACCGACAAGACTGTCCCCACCCGGAGCTGGTTTGATTTAGTGTGTGTGTGTGTGTGTGTGTGTGTGTGTGTGTGTGTGTGTGTGTGTGTGTGTGTGTGTGTGTGTGTGTGTGTGTGTGTGTGTGTGTGTGTGTGTGTGTGTGTGTGTGTGTTGGCATGCATGTGTGTGTGTGTGATTGGCATTCATGTGTGAACATTGGAATGCATCTGTGTACCTGTGTGTGCGTTGGCATGCGTGTGTGTGTGTGTATGCGTGTGTGTGTGTGTGCGTGTGCAGCGGGCCAGTTGGGGGCCTTTGACGCGGTGGTGAAGCAGATGCTGGAGGACGTGCAGGAAAGGCTGGTGTACCGGACCCACATCTACATCCAGACGGACATCACGGGCTACAACCCCGCGCCCGGAGACCTGGCCTACCCAGAGAAGCTGGAGATGATGGAGGCAAGCCGCCGCCGCCGCCGCCGCCGCCGCCGCCGCCGCCGCCGCCGCCGCCGCCGCCGCCGTGGTGCCGCGGAGCTCTTAGAGGAGCTTTGGGGGAGATTTAGGGGCCGTTATTTGAGTGGGGTTTGTTAGAGATGCCCAAGCCATCCGTCAGCCATTAGTGAGTGAAATGCACTGTGAGAACGCGGCCGTAAATCAGTGGTGCAGAACGCAACACTCCTCGACGGGGGGGGGGGGGGGAGGGGGGGGGGGTGGATGTTTCCCCGGGTTGTTTATTACAAAAATCGTTGCTCTTGCTTCCTCTGTTTTCTGCCCTCTGTCTCTAAAAGTCTCGAGTCCTTTTTTAAAGCAGCTTTAAATAATAATAACCTGAAGAAAACAAACGTCTAGTTCTTTACACAGCAGCGAGGGGCGACTCAGACAATTAGAAATGCTTTTGTGTGGTGAAACAGCGTTGCCTCCGGCTCCTGGTAATGTTGTTGCACTGCTTCTTCTTAATTGTTCAAATATTAATAACAATTCGCCGGACTATATATAGTTAGCTTAATTATGTGCCGCTGCCGTTGCGATGCCCATGCATCATTGATGGCGTGGGAACCACATTAGCGAGCCGTCGGACGCTAACACTGGCCCACTTTAATGGATTCCTGTCCCCGTTTGAGAAACACAAAGTAAGTGGCGGTGTGTTTCTGACACGTCGATATAAAGGACACCGGGCCGCGTGATTTGTACTCTCGGTACGAGCGCCTCTTTTTTATATCCTCTTTGTAGGGCGAGACTGCAGTAAGACCTCAAGGATTTCAATTTCTCGGCAGTTAACATTGAAGCTTAAAAGCTGAAAGATAAAGACAGTGCTGCACCTGATGCAGTCGGTGGTCCCTCTCCCGTCTCTCTGTCTCTCCTCCTCCTCATCCGTTGGTCCCTCTCCACCCTCTCTCTCCTCCTCCTCATCTGCTGGTCCCTCTCCCCCCTCTCTCTCTCCTCCTCCTCCTCATCAGGTGGTCCCTCTCCCCTCTCTCTCCTCCTCCTCCTCACCCGGTTGTCCCTGTCCCCTCTCTCTCCTTCCTCCTCCTCATCTGCTGGTCCCTCTCCCCTCTCTCTCTCCTTCCTCCTCCTCATCCGGTGGTCCCTCTCCCCTCTCTCTCTCCCCCTCCTCCTCATCCGGTGGTCCCTCTCCTCTCTCTCTCTCCTCCTCCTCCTCCTCCTCCTCCTCCTCATCCGGTGGTCCCTCTCCCCTCTCTCTCCTCCTCCTCATCTGCTGGTCCCTCTCCCCTCTCTCTCTCCTTCCTCCTCCTCATCTGCTGGTCCCTCTCCCATCTCTCTCTCCTCCTCCTCCTCCTCCTCTTCATCCGGTGGTCCCTCTCCCATCTCTCTCTCCTCCTCCTCTTCATCCGGTGGTCCCTCTCCCCTCTCTCTCCTCCTCCTCCTCATCTGCTGGTCCCTCTCCCCTCTCTCTCTCCTCCTCCTCCTCTTCATCCGGTGGTCCCTCTCCCCCCTCTCTCTCCTCCTCCTCCTCATCTGCTGGTCCCTCTCCCCTCTCTCTCTCCTCCTCCTCCTCTTCATCAGGTGGTCCCTCTTCCCTCTCTCTCCTCCTCCTCCTCATCTGCTGGTCCCTCTCCCATCTCTCTCTCCTCCTCCTTATCCGGTGGTCCCTCTCCCCTCTCTCTCTCCTCCTCCTCTTCATCTGGTGGTCCCTCTCCCCTCTCTCTCTCCTCCTCCTCCTCTTCATCAGGTGGTCCCTCTTCCCTCTCTCTCCCCCTCCTCCTCATCCGGTGGTCCCTCTCCCCTCTCTCTCCTTCCTCCTCCTCATCCGGTGGTCCCTCTCCCCTCTCTCTCTCCTCCTCCTCCTCATCAGGTGGTCCCTCTCCCCTCTCTCTCTCCTCCTCCTCCTCACCCGGTTGTCCCTCTCCCCTCTCTCTCTCCTCCTCCTCTTCATCCGGTGGTCCCTCTCCCCTCTCTCTCCTCCTCCTCCTCCTCATTCGGTGGTCCCTCTCCCCTCTCTCTCTCCTCCTCTTCATCCGGTGGTCCCTTTCCCCATCCTCTCTCTCCTCCTCCTCGTCCTCCTGTCCCTCGCACCTCTCTCTCGTTCCCCTCGCTCCCTCTCCCTCCCCCCCCTCCTCCTCCTCGTTAACCCCCGCCCCGCCCCTGCTCTGCTCCTTAACGTCATTAACGGGGGTCATGGGTGGTGTGTTTGGGCTCCACAGAGGATCGCCCAGAGCCTGAAGGAGGAGCAGATCAAGCTGCTGTCCCAGGAGGCCTCCTTCTCCGACGTCCGCCTGGAGGACCCCGGCTCGCGGCGGAGCAGCACCTCCAGTACGACGCCTCCTTTCGGTTCCTCCTCCTGACTCTCACTTTGTTCCGAGCGGTCCATCTGAGCCCCCGTAACGTTCCCTATATAAGGTGTCACCGTTTTAGTAGTGTTGTCCAAAATGCTAGCCTACGACACTGGTTCCCTTATGTAGTGCACTAATTAATACCCATAATGCACCGTGAAATACAACTGATGGGCCCACTTACTCCCACGCTAAATCCCATGATGCACAGCGGTTCTATTTGTCATTGGATTCAGCCAATCAATAGGCTCCGGCACACACTGGTTCTTTATGCTAATGAGCCGTCACTGAATGACGTCCTGGATCGTGTGTCACTTTGTTTATGTCCCTCACACCTCTTGCCTTGTTAATACCAGCAACGCGTCTCGGCTTGTTCCCGGTGCGTGATTAGTGTTGATGCGTTGTTTTGTTGCGTCTCTTCCCGGCAGGCGTGACGGAGGCGTCGCGGATGCAGGCCTCCATCTCCCCGGCGGACCTGCACGGCATGTGGTACCCCACGGTGCGCCGCACGCTGGTCTGCCTCTCCAAGCTGTACCGCTGCATCGACGTGAGTGGCCCCTGCCCCGCCCCCCGGCCCCTGCCCCGCCCCCCGGCCCCTGCCCCGCCCCCCGGCCCCAGCCCCGCCCTCCAGCCCAAGCCACGCCCCCTCTGTAACGAGGAGACCCCCTCTGTAAAGAGGAGACCCCCTCTGTAACGAGGAGACCCCTCTGTAACGAGGAGACCCCTCCCTAACGAGGTGACCCACCCCTATCTAACGATGTGACCCCTCCCTAACGAGGTGACCCCTCTCTAACGAGGAGACCCCTCCCTAACGAGGTGACCCACCCCTCTCTAATGAGGAGACCCCTCTCTAATGAGGAGACCCCTCCCTAACGAGGAGACCCCTCCCTAACGAGGAGACCCCTCCCTAACGAGGAGACCCCTCTCTAATGAGGAGACCCCTCTGTAATGAGGTGACCCCTCTAACGAGGAGACCCCTCTCTTAACGAGGAGACCTCCTCTCTAATGAGGTGACCCCTCCCTAACGAGGTGACCCCTCCCTAACGAGGTGACCCCTCCCTAACGAGGTGACCCCTCTGTAACGAGGTGACCCCTCTGTAACGAGGAGACCCCTCTGTAACGAGGAGACCCCTCTGTAACGAGGAGACCCCTCTGTAACGAGGTGACCCCTCTCAAACGAGGTGACCCCTCCCTAACGAGGTGACCCCTCCCTAACGAGGTGACCCCTCCCTAACGAGGTGACCCCTCTGTAACGAGGTGACCCCTCTAACGAGGTGACCCCTCTGTAACGAGGTGACCCCTCTAACGAGGTGACCCCTATGTAACGAGGTGACCCCTCTCTAACGAGGTGACCCCTCTAACGAGGTGACCCCTCTGTAACGAGGTGACCCCTCTAACGAGGGGACCCCTCTGTAACGAGGTGACCCCCTCCCTAACGAGGTGACCCCTCCCTAACGAGGTGACCCCTCTAACGAGGTGACCCCTCTAACGAGGTGACCCCTCTCTAAAGAGGTGACCCCTCTCTAACGAGGTGACCCCTCCATAAAGAGGAAACCCCTCTCTGCTGGTTCCCGGTGGTTCTTACGTGTGTGTCTGTGTTCATTTTTGTGTTCCCCAGAGAGCCGTGTTCCAGGGTTTATCTCAGGAGGCGTTATCGGCCTGCATCCAGTCGCTGCTCAAGGCCTCGGACATCATCCTCAAGAATAAGGTGAGCAGGGCACAGCCTTGTGTTCTAGCGGTGTTGTCGTGTTGTAGCACCGCCTCGTGTTGTAGCACAGCCTCGTGTTGCAGCACAGCCTTGTGTGGTAGCAGAGCCTTGTGTTTTCGTTTAGTCTCTTGTGTTGTTGTGGTGTCTGGGTGCGGCAGGGCCTCTGCTCCACTGCCTCAGCTTCCACTCCCCGCCCTTGTGCCGTTCGTGCCGAAATAAATAAGCCAGACCAGGGAGGCTGGACGGGTTCTCTGTGGCCTGATAATGTTTTAATGAGGCGTTTGACTGCGGCGCCTTAATGAGGTCGCGGCCGGCATCGTCTTTTACCCGGGACGTTAACGAACGCTGTCACGCGCTCCACGGAGCGTTCAGCCCGTGGCTTCTCCTTTCTTTGTTTATTGGGTCTGCTCACCTTCAAACCCACGGTCGATATCAGCGGGGCCGGCCGCGCCCTGAACGCACGCAGCCCGTCGTCTCCGGAGGGCTCCTCTCATGGCGGCTCTCCAGCGTTCGAGTCTTTTACCGCCGTTTAAGCCAGTCGCTAAACAACAAACGTGGGCCACCGCCGTCTTTTGTCTCCACATCGATCGCATCCCCGTTATGGGGCCGTCGCTAATCCCGGCTTATCGCCCCCCCAGAAAAGAATGACCCCTTTTCTCCTCTCTCGTATCCCCCACAACGCGGTTATGCTTATCGATGCCCTTCAGAGTAGCTACCGGCTGCTACAGGTCTGCTCTAGGTCTCGGGTCTGCTCTGGGTCTGCTCTGGGTCTGCTCTAGGTCTGCTCTAGGTCTGCTCTGGGTCTGCTCTGGGTCTGCTCTACGTCTGTTGTAGGTATGCTCTAGGTCTCAGGTCTGCTCTGGGTCTGCTCTGGGTCTGCTCTAGGTATGCTCTAGGTATGCTCTAGGTCTCAGGTCTACTCTAGGTCTGCTCTAGGTCTCAGGTCTGCTCTGGGTCTGCTCTAGGTCTGCTCTAGGGCTGCTCTAGGTCTACTCTAGGTCTCAGGTCTGCTCTAGCTCTGCTCTAGGACTGCTCTAGGTCTGCTCTAGGACTGCTCTGGATCTGATCTAGGTCTTCTCTAGGTCTGCTCTAGGTCTGCTCTCGGTCTGCTTTGGGTCTGCTCTAGGTCTGCTCTGGGTCTGCTCTGGGTCTGCTCTACGTCTCAGGTCTGCTCTAGGTCTGATCTAGGTCTGCTCGGAGGTCTGTTCTGGGTCTACTCTAGGTCTGCTCTAGGTCTCAGGTCTGCTCTAGGTCTCAGGTCTGCTCTAGGTCTGCTCTGGGGTCTCAGGTCTGCTCTAGGTCTGCTCTCGGTCTGCTCTCGGTCTGCTCTGCTCTAGGTCTGCTCTAGGTCTGCTCTAGGTCTGCTCTAGGTCTGCTCTAGGTCTGCTCTCGGTCTGCTCTGCTCTAGGTCTGCTCTAGGTCTGCTCTAGGTCTGCTCTCGGTCTGCTCTGCTCTAGGTCTGCTCTAGGCCTGCTCTCGGTCTGCTCTGCTCTAGGTCTGCTCTAGGTCTGCTCTCGGTCTGCTCTGCTCTAGTTCTGCTCTAGGTCTCGGATCTGCTCTAGGTCTGCTCTGGGTCTGCTCAGAGGTCTTCTCACACCGCTGCCCCACCCCTCCACAGACTCAGGTAGACGGGCAGCTCTTCCTGATCAAACACCTGCTGATCATGCGCGAGCAGATCGCCCCGTTCCACACCGACTTCGCCATCAAGGAGATCTCCCTGGACCTGAAGAAGACCCGAGGTGAGTCCGGCGGCGACGGGCGGCGCCAGTCACCTTGTCACGGTCGCTAAGTGACCGCCGCCCATAACGCTCACTGGGCCGCCGTTAAGGCCGGGGGGGGGGGGTACATTACACTGGCCATTCAGAGTCCCTGTAATGTACATAAACCACAAGGCTCTGGGAGACGGAGGAGGGAGGCTAAGGGTGGGGGGAGGGAGGAGAGAGTGTGGGAGGAAGGAGGGGGAGAGGAAGAGGAAGATGAGGGAGGGGAGGGGGAGAGAGGTGGGGGGAGGTAGGGAGGTGGAGTAGGGGAGGGAGATTGGAGAGAAGGGGAGGTAGACATGGCCCTCCTTTCCCATTCCCCGGTGCGCTGCCAAGGTTATTATTACCCAGCAGCACTAGGGGGCACTGTCAGGCTTCGCCAGCCCATCATGTAATCCGGTTTTTTTCAGCTTTTTTTTTTCTCCGCCTCCCCCGTTTTTTTTTTTTTCAGACGCTGCCTTCAAAATCCTCAACCCCAAGGCTGTTCCCAAATTCTTCCGACTTAACAGTCACAACGCCATCCTGGAGTTCCTGTTGGAGGTAAGAGCGCGTCTCCTCCCCAGCCAGACGTTTGCTGGGCTTTGATAGCAACCCCTGCTCAGGCAAACGACACTTGATACCATAAAGCTTGAGTGTGAGTGTGTGTGTGTGTCTGTGTGTGTATATGTATGTGTGTGTCCCTCTCTTCCATCTCTCCTCCCCCTCCCCCCTTGTGTGTCCCTCCTTCCCATCCCTCCTCCTCCTCCTCCTCCTCCTCCTCCTCCTCCTCCTCCTCCTCCTCCTCCTCCTCCTCCTCCTCCTCCTCACACATCTCTCCTCTTCCTCCTCCTCCTCCTCCTCCTCCTCCTCCTCCTCCTCCTCCTCCTCACACATCTCTCCTCCTCCTCCTCCTCCTCCTCACCCATCTCTCCTCCTCCTCCTCACCCATCTCTCCTCCTCCTCCTCACACATCTCTCCTCTCCTCCTCCTCCTCACCCATCTCTCCTCTCCTCCTCCTCCTCCTCCTCCTCCTCCTCCTCCTCCTCCTCCTCCTCCTCCTCCTCCTCACCCATCTCTCCTCATCCTCCTCACACATCTCTCCTCCTCCTCCTCCTCCTCCTCCTCCTCCTAACCATCTCTCCTCCTCCCCCCTTTCCCCCCCCCCCAGGGGACCCCAGAGATCAAGGAGCACTACATCGACTCTAAGAAGGACGTGGATCGCTACCTGAAGCTGAGCTGTGAGCAGTTCATCCAGCAGCAGACGCACATCTTCGTAGGAACTCTGGAGGAGCTGCTTGCCAAGGTAGCACCTGACCTTCAGCTGCTGAGGGGTGTGTGTGTGTGTGTGTGTGTGTGTGTGTGTGTGTGTGTGTGTGTGTGTGTGTGTGTGTGTGTGTGTGTGTGTGTGTGTGTGTGTGTGTGTGTGTGTGTGTGTGTGTGTGTCTCTTTAACCTTCGCAGACTGTAGTTTAGGATAATGAGCTGATCACAGGGAAGTGGCACATTTCCACCGGGAGAATGTCAAGTCGGGGCCGATCGATGAGGGGGGGGGGGACGCTCTGTTCAGGGGTTATGGATCCGCCTCGTCTGAGCGCTGTCGTTTGTTGTTTGTGCTCAGGTTGCGGCTCTGAAGACCATGGCCATCGAGGGCGGGCCCACGTACAACCTGTCGCAGCAGCCCTGGGCCCAGCCAGGTATCCACCCCCCCCACGCCGAAGTGGCGCCGCGCTCGTAGCTCAGGGGCCCGCTGTGGCTCACACGGGCGTCATATCACTCTGTGTTTTATTGTGTTTGTGTCGGGCGGAGTCCCCGCCATTCCTCTTACGGTCATATCTTTCTTACTGTTTGCAGCCAAGATCAACGAGATAGTGACGGCGACCTACCGCGTGATGAAGGGCAAGCTGCCGGCCACGCTGCAGAGCATGTCTCTGTACCTGGCCAACAGGGACACCGAGTTCATCCTCTTCAAGCCCGTCAGGGTGGGTGTCACGAGACCGGCCCCACTTAATCCTGTGTGTTCTATACCTGTGTATGTCAGAGAGTGTGTGTGTGTGTATGTCAGAGAGTGTGTGTGTGTGTGTGTGTGTGTGTGTGTGTGTGTGTGTGTGTGTGTGTGTGTGTGTGTGTGTGTGTGTGTGTGTGTGTGTGTGTGTGTGTGTGTGTGTGTTCTATACCTGTGTATGTCAGAGTGTGTGTGTGCGTGTGTGTGTGTGCGTGTGTGTGTGTGGAGGAGGAGCCTTTGTCCTCTCCTTTGTTCCCTGCCCAAGTGGCGGTTAACTGAATCTCGACGAGAGAAACTAATTTACACCGTTGACATGGCAACAAGATCATGCGAGGGGTGGGTGGGGGCCGGGCGCTAAAATGCATCATGTCTTATTTTTTTTGTCCACTAATTTCAGTCATCTGCCCCACTTTGTTTTGCTTTAAATTGTGTTTTGATTGAGTCTCACGGTTCTCATGCGATCCGGGGCTCCCGAACAGACACATGAGAACCGTGACACTCAATCAAAACACACTTTAACCAAAACAAAGTGGGCCGGCTCACCGCCGCTGATTGCGGCTTTGATGACGCAATCATGTGAATGTTGTTGTTTGTGTTTTTGTCTGTTGTTGTTGTTGTTGTTGTGGTGGTGGTGCCCTCCAGAACAACATCCAGCAGGTGTTTCAGAAGACCCACGCCCTGCTGCAGGAGGAGTACAGCGGGGAGGACCTCCAGATCATCGCCTGCCCCTCCATGGAGCAGGTGAGCCAGCCGCCGCCGCCGCCGCCGCCGCCGCAGCCCTGCCCTGGAAGCCCGCTGCTTAGGAACACACACACGTACCGTCGCACACACACACACACACACACACACGGTCCAACGCACGCACGCGCGCGTGCACGAAAAACGTCCCCCGCACGCACACACAGACTCACAAACACGTCCCCCTCAGGCATGCACACACATGCAGACACGCACACAGACACACACACAGACACACACTTGCAGGCACACACACAGACACACACACACAGACACACACACATGCAGGCACACACACAGACACACACACAGACACACACATGCAGGCACACACACAGACACACACAGACACACACATGCAGGCACAGACACACACACACACAGACACACACACACAGACCCACACATGCAGGCACACACATGCAGACACACACACACACACATACACAGACACACACACAGAAACACACACACTCTCTGATCTTCAGGTTTTATATGTCTGAGTCGAGGGAGCGGTGGGGTTAGCGTGCTAACGAGCGCCCCCCCCCCCCCCCCCCCCCCCCCCCTTGTCTGCAGGTTAACCTGCTGCTGTCGGTGAGCAAGTAGCCGGCGGCGGCGCAGCCGCGACGTAGCGGCGCTCGCTGATCGGAGCGGCCGGCACAGCCCAGGGGGCGGGGCTCGCTCCGTCGACCCAGCCTCTAGACACCGGGCTGGGGGCGGGTGGGGGGGGGGGGGGGGGGGGGGTCTGAGGACCGCCCGGCCGCAGTGACGACGAAGACGAAGAGGTACGGTGAAGGAGACGATGGCGAGGAGCACCCAGACGTACCCCACCGACGCGGCGGGGGTTTGGGTTTATACGGCGGACTGCGGTGGACCAGACGCACACGGCGCCGTCTGGGTTGGGGCTCGGGTCGGCGAGCTCGACCGTGGTGTTTGACCGCGGGCCGGGACGGTGGAACGCCTCACGAAGGAGACGTCTGCTGTGTGGGCGGGTTCTCGTTGGAGGGGCGGGTTCTCGTCTGAGGGGCGGGTTCTCATCTGAGGGGCGGGTTCTCGCTTTGAAAGGCGGGTTCTTGTCTGAGGGGCGGGTTCTCGTCTGAGGGGCGGGTTCTGGTCTGAGGGGTGGGTTCTCGTCTGAGGGGCGGGTTCTCGCTTTGAGGGGCGGGTTCTCATCTGAGGGGCGGGTTCTCGTCTGAGAGGCGGGTTCTCACTTTGAGGGGCGGGTTCTCACTTTGAGGGGCGGGTTCTCGTCTCGGGCGGGTTCTCGTCTGAGGGGCGGGTTCTCGTCTGAGGGGCGGGGTCTCGTCTGAGGGGCGGGGTCTCGTCTGAGGGGCGGGGTCTCACTTTGAGGGGCGGGGTCTCACTTTGAGGGGCGGGTTCTCGCTTTGAGGGGCGGGTTCTCGATTTGAGGGGCGGGTTCTCGCTTTGAGGGGCGGGTTCTCGTCTGAGGGGTGGGTTCTCGCTTTGGGGGGCGGGTTTTTTCTTTTTGTTTTTTGTCTTTCCTCGGTTCAGTTTCAAATGTACTCTAACATCATAACACTATTGGGAGGGAAAAGGGAAAACTAGAATAAGCAGAGGGTCGACCACGAGGGCGAGGTTTGGGTGGATCGGGTTAGGACAACCGCCCTCCAGCGGGCCCCTGATATAGGCTCCAAGGGCCCTTCATCAGGCGGTTAATGGACAACAAGGGGCCTGCACGCCGCCTAATGGATTCAGGGGCTGAAGGAGACGCAGCCGCCCCCGCCATCACCGCGCCTCTCCTCCTCTCATCTGTAGTCCCGTCTGGAGAGAGTTCTGGAAGGATCCCGCTCACCCGGCCGTCACGACCCATCGTCGTGTCACCGTCACTGGGCCTCGTCTGTCTGAGTCCTCGCCGTCTGAATGTAGCCGCTCCGCTGACGATGATGAAGATGAAGTGTTTGTTTGTTTTTATGTTTTCTACGTTTGTCCATGTCCTGCGTCCCCGGTCTGAGCGGGGCTGGGTCGTGGTGGTCGTGGTGGTGGAGGTTTTGCACTCCTGTCGCAACTGAGAAATTGATGAGTAGCTAATGTTTGGTTTGATTGATTTATTTTCTTATAGGATAAGAGGAGTTTAATATGAAAGCGGCATTATTGACCTGGACTCTGCTATGTAAAGTGGTGTATATACTCAAACTATTTATGAAGCCTTTTGATTAACAAACCCCCAAAAAGTTGGAACAACGTGTTGTCTGCGTCTTTTGTTCTCCATGAAGAAAGATATTCACGTTAGAAACATCTCTGAGCAGATACCCGTAATAGGTTTGCCAACGAACACACCAGGTATGCAATTCGGTTGGCTCATCCAGGAAGCCCCACAGCCGACAAAAGAGGGCTCGTGCCTTCATCCCCAATCCATGTCGCGCCATCTGAACAAGAGGTACATAATGACCTTTGACCTTCCCAGAGGAGGCCACCTCTCGACGACCACTGGGGTGGAACCAGGAGCTCTGGAGCAAGGCAGACTTCTGCCCTAGATGGCCCTTTTATGTCTGGCTTCAAGCCTTCAACTTAGTTCACCGGAGACGGAAGCGCCACAGTCACAACGCCGCGACGTAGCGGCGCTCGCTGATCGGAGCGGCCGGCACAGCCCAGGGGGCGGGGCTCGCTCCGTCGACCCAGCCTCTAGACACCGGGCTGGGGGGGGGGGGGGGGGGGGGGGGTCTGAGGACCGCCCGGCCGCAGTGACGACGAAGACGAAGAGGTACGGTGAAGGAGACAATGGCGAGGAGCACCCAGACGTACCCCACCGACGCGGCCGGGGTTTGGGTTTATACGGCGGACTGCGGTGGACCAGACGCACACGGCGCCGTCTGGGTTGGGGCTCGGGTCGGCGAGCTCGACCGTGGTGTTTGACCGCGGGCCGGAACGGTGGAACGCCTCACGAAGGAGACGTCTGCTGTGTGGGCGGGTTCTCGTTGGAGGGGCGGGTTCTCGTCTGAGGGGCGGGTTCTCGCTTTGAGGGGCGGGTTCTCGCTTTCAGGGGCGTGTTCTCGCTTTGAGGGGCGGGTTCTCGCTTTGAGGGGCGGGTTCTCGCTTTGAGGGGCGGGATCTCGTCTGAGGGGCGGGATCTCGTCTGAGGGGCGGGTTCTCGTCTGAGGGGCGTGTTCTCGCTTTGAGGGGCGGGTTCTCGCTCTGAGAGGCGGGTTCTTGTCTGAGGGGCGGGTTCTTGTCTGAGGGGCGGGTTCTCGTCTGAGGGGCGGGTTCTCGTCTGAGGGAAGGGTTCTCGTCTGAGGGGCGGGTTCTCGCTTTGAAGGGCGGGGTCTCGTCTGAGGGGCGGGGTCTCGTCTGAGGGGCGGGGTCTCACTTTGAGGGGCGGGGTCTCACTTTGAGGGGCGGGTTCTCGCTTTGAGGGGTGGAACGCCTCACGAAGGAGACGTCTGCTGTGTGGGCGGGTTCTCGTCTGAGGGGCGGGTTCTCGCTTTGAGGGGCGGGTTCTCGCTTTCAGGGGCGGGTTCTCGCTTTGAGGGGCGGGTTCTCGCTTTGAGGGGCGGGTTCTCGCTTTGAGGGGCGGGTTCTCGTCTGAGGGGCGGGTTCTCGTCTGAGGGGCGGGTTCTCGTCTGAGGGGCGGGTTCTCGCTTTGATGGGCGGGTTCTCGCTCTGAGAGGCGGGTTCTTTTCTGAGGGGCGGGTTCTTGTCTGAGGGGCGGGTTCTTGTCTGAGGGGCGGGTTCTCGTCTGAGGGGCGGGTTCTCGCTTTGAAGGGCGGGGTCTCGTCTGAGGGGCGGGGTCTCGTCTGAGGGGCGGGGTCTCACTTTGAGGGGCGGGTTCTCGCTTTGAGGGGCGGGTTCTCGCTTTGAGGGGCGGGTTCTCGTCTGAGGGGCGGGTTCTCGTCTGAGGGGCGGGTTCTCGCTTTGAGGGGCGGGTTCTCGCTTTGAGAGGCGGGTTCTAGTCTGAGGGGCGGGTTCTCGTCTGAGGGGCGGGTTCTCGTCTGAGGGGCGGGTTCTCGTCTGAGGGGCGGGTTCTCGTCTGAGGGGCGGGTTCTCGCTTTGAAGGGCGGGGTCTCGTCTGAGGGGCGGGGTCTCACTTTGAGGGGCGGGTTCTCGCTTTGAGGGGCGGGTTCTCGCTTTGAGGGGCGGGTTCTCGTCTGAGGGGTGGGTTCTCGCTTTGGGGGGCGGGTTTTTTCTTTTTCTTTTTTGTCTTTCCTCGGTTCAGTTTCAAATGTACTCTAACATCATAACACTATTGGGAGGGAAAAGGGAAAACTAGAATAAGCAGAGGGTCGACCACGAGGGCGAGGTTTGGGTGGATCGGGTTAGGACAACCGCCCTCCAGCGGGCCCCTGATATAGGCTCCAAGGGCCCTTCATCAGGCGGCTAATGGACAACAAGGGGCCTGCACGCGGCCTAATGGATTCAGGGGCTGAAGGAGACGCAGCCGCCCCCGCTATCACCGCGCCTCTCCTCCTCTCATCTGTAGCCCGTCTGGAGAGAGTTCTGGAAGGATCCCGCTCACCCGGCCGTCACGACCCATCGTCGTGTCACTGTCACTGGGCCTCGTCCGTCTGAGTCCTCGCCGTCTGAATGTAGCCGCTCCGCTGACGATGATGAAGATGAAGTGTTTGTTTGTTTTTATGTTTTCTACGTTTGTCCATGTCCTGCGTCCCCGGTCTGAGCGGGGCTGGGTCGTGGTGGTCGTGGTGGTGGAGGTTTTGCACTCCTGTCGCAACTGAGAAATTGATGAGTAGCTAATGTTTGGTTTGATTGATTTATTTTCTTATAGGATAAGAGGAGTTTAATATGAAAGCGGCATTATTGACCTGGACTCTGCTATGTAAAGTGGTGTATATACTCAAACTATTTATGAAGCCTTTTGATTAACAAACCCCCAAAAAGTTGGAACAACGTGTTGTCTGCGTCTTTTGTTCTCCATGAAGAAAGATATTCACGTTAGAAACATCTCTGAGCAGATACCCGTAATAGGTTTGCCAACGAACACACCAGGTATGCAATTCGGTTGGCTCATCCAGGAAGCCCCACAGCCGACAAAAGAGGGCTCGCGCCTTCATCCCCAATCCATGTCGCGCCATCTGAACAAGAGGTACATAATGACCTTTGACCTTCCCAGAGGAGGCCACCTCTCGACGACCACTGGTGAGGAACCAGGAGCTCTGGAGCAAGGCAGACTTCTGCCCTAGATGGCCCTTTTATGTCTGGCTTCAAGCCTTCAACTTAGTTCACCGGAGACGGCAGCGCCACAGTCACAAGACCCCACCAAAGCAGAACTCGGGTGTAGATGCTGACTCTGGGTACTGCACGGAGACGCAGAGACAAAGGTGTCACACGGAGGCTTCTTATAGGAGCCGACGCCGTCGCTCCGCTGCTTAACAGGGCAGACGGCGCTTTGATCCCAGCCTTACATAATGCATCATCGGGAGTCTGCACCCTATTAAACCCTGGCTATATTGATGCAGGGAGGCAAGTCAGGGTGCGTTGGAATCCAGGTGCTTATTATGCACCCCCCCCCACAGCACCTCGACCGGCAGAATGTCCTGCAATTAGCGGCTAACCTTCCGTCATGCTGCGGTAATTCAATAAGCACGGTGGTAACGGCGTTAGCTGACACCAGACGGCTCCGAAACCTCGCCCCCCCCCGCTGAGCCGCACTGTACTCCCGCCAGACCTGAGGGGGAGGATGAGGGGGTGGAGGTGGAGGAGGAGGGGGTGGAGAGGATGTGGAGGAGGGGAGGGAGGGGGTGGATGTTCTGCTGCTGCCGGTCGTCTCGCCAGCTCCAGCGTCGCCTCTGAGCCCCCGAGTCGCTGAAGCAGCAGCAGACGAGCAGAGTCAGGGTCTGGTTCACCGTGTGGAAGGACAGGAGGAGGAGAGAGACGGGTTCACCCTTTGGAAGGACAGGAGGAGGAGGGAGACGGGTTCACCCTGTTAGAGGACAGGAAGAGGAGGAGAGAGACGGGTTCACCCTGTGAGAGGAGGAGGAGGAGAGAGACGGGTTCACCCTGTAAGAGGAGAGAGACGGGTTCACCCTGTAAGAGGGGAGGAGCAGGAGGAGAGAGACGGGTTCACCCTGTAAGAGGGGAGGAGCAGGAGGAGAGAGACGGGTTCACCCTGTTGGAGGACAGGTGGGGGAGGAGAGCTGGGGGTTCACTCTGTAAGAGAGGAGGAGGAGAGACATTGTGGAAGTATCTCACCCCCAGACTTGGAGCTGCTTCCCCCTGCCTTTGTCTGCACCATTTCTACCTTTGATGGCAGACACTGCCGATACCGAATCTAGGGGGAGGATGGTCCAGCGCTGGTAGGGGGGGTCTGACTCCCAGCCTGGAGTAAGGTTCGGGGTTCAAAGTCCACCTTCCGCCTGTAGGCAGCCTTCAGCAAGGCACCCTAATGGCCTGCCCGCCTCCGACAGTGTGCTGTGAGTCAGCGGATGAAAGCGACCGCTGAAGGGCTCAGTGGTAAAGGAAGCAGTCAAATGAAATGACGTGTTATCACCCATACCTGCACCTCTACCTTCAGCTAGTGGCCTCCTGATACGTGCCTCTTGATGACGTTCATCTGACACTCACTGGACGGCACTTGTTTAATCACTTGACTGATGAAATTATGGGCTATGGTTTAATGGACCCGTAATCACACCAAACCTGTGCGTTTTGGTGACAGGGTAGAAGGTTTTTGTTGCGTAGGAGCACGTAGGAGAACACACGACAGCAGCACCGCATCACTAAATGAGTTTAAACCGCTTAAGTGAGCAGCAAGGTGTTTAACAACAGAGTGTTTAACACAGTTTAATGGCACTGATCCCTTAGTCATAGTGTCAGGGAGGTTCTTTCCTGGACCAGTAGTTCTAAAGGTGCTACAGCGAGTACACATGCAAACTAAAGGCAGAGACTTCTTCTAACTATGGAGAAAGTCATTTGGTCAGCGTAGGCGATATATTTCCATATTCCTGAGTCTTTTTTCTCATAAGTAGTCTGATCCACCCGGCGTCGCCCAGGGAGCGATGCGTCTTCCTGGCAGCGCGGTGGGCCTCGGGAGAGACGGCAGCATATGGCTTCGCCCCGGCGGCGTCGAGGTGCTGCGCTGTTAACTTAATTAAGGCGTCGCGACACGGAGGTGACAAACCGTTCCTAACACCTGATCTCCAGACACCGCGCCTCTGCTTCCTCTGCCGCCGACGCAGAAGATAAAAGACAGATTCTAGTCTTCATCCGAATGTTTCCGACCCTGCTCCAAAGTTGTCCTCCGTTTCCTTTGATTCGCCCGATCCCCCCGATATTACTAAAGACCCCAGATCCTGGTGGTTGATTTAAAAAAAAAAAAGCTTCTTTTTTTTTCTTTTGTGATTTTCTTCTTTTTTTTTAACGGCAACGAATTCAATCAGGAAACATTAAACGACGGAACCCCGACAACAGACGAGCGCGACTCCAACCTTTTGATCTGAGCGCCACCGGGTCTCTATCTGTGAGGATTTCTTCAGATAGGCGGACGGGCCCGCGGGTGAGACGGCCGATAACGGCCGTGACATCGCGCGTCAGGGTGGAACACAGATGAAAGCGCGGCGCCGGTGCGTGGGAGGCCCCGCAAAGGTCATGCATTTCCATATATAATGTGTGCCGTAGTGCCACGTACACCGCTGCACGCAGAAACACACACACGGCTGGAAGGTAGGCAGGAGGGGGGGCGGATGCATGTCTTGTTGTGCTCAGAACTGGCTCTGTAGGTGTGAGCATCTCACTTCGTTCGGTGGGTTTGTCGAACCGTTGGTTAACTGGTATCTGTGGGCACTGGTTAGTGTGGTAATTGGGGAGTCCTCGTGGGAAATGTCCATCAAGCTGACGTGGGGGCTCGTCTGATGAGTTGTTTTGATCGGGCCTCAAGAGGGAGTGACATCGTAGTCAGCATTTACATTGCAAAAGGCCTCGTTTGTAGTTTACTTCGTGCCAACGTCTCTCTCATTGTCCTCCCTCTCTTTGTCGTCTCTCTCTTTGTCTACATTACCTCTGAAAGGTCTCAGTGACCGAGATTGGAAACCACGTTTGAGGCATTGCGTCAACCTTGCCAGATTGTCCTCAACGCTTCACGGAGTCCTTCCAATTTGAAACCATGCGGAGAAGGAGAAAAAAACGGCATGTTTTTCCAGTTTACCCTGTCTAGATTAGTTAACGATTCTGCGGTTTCTCCCAGCCAGCCGTGGGAGTTGGAGGGGCCTTGTTGATTGAATCCAGCACTTCATTACCTAGGGAAGGCTCGCACTCAGGCTTCATGTTTTTAGAGGGCCTCTTGGGGAGAAGGGGGAGGAGGGAGGGAGAGAGGGGGGGAGACAAAGAGTTTCATATTTTATTTAATTCTCTTTGAGGTAACTTATGCCTCATGAATAAGTCAACACTCTGAAACTCCATATTTCAGGATACAGTGCCATAACATTTTCCAGAAAAATAAAACTGTCATTATGATAATGGACGCCATCCATTGGAACACTAATTCAAAATTACTTTAGCATCAGGATAATGGCTTTTAAAAACACTTAACAGCTTCCCGGGGATGCAGATGGTGTATATAACCTATTATTATCATTTTATTTTTTGGGTTTGAAGACTGGATGTCAGCGGCCGTTATCGTATAAACACAATAGTCGCGGGACCCATATTTCTCTAAAGGTTGCAGCAATTTCCTTCGGAGGAATATGATTATCCAATTTTGGGGACGGGAAGACAGGAAGCCATTTAAATTGGAAAACCATCCTGTGGGTTTGCTGTGTGTGGCTCACCCTCTGGTTACATCAAATGATGCCCCGATATCTATACGTTCTGGAGACGTCTCCTTTGATAATCGCAGTCGGTAAATAGAGAAGCCCCTCTGGGTTTGAACCGATTTAGAAAAAGAGGCGCTCGCCATTAGCCTGAGCAATTCCAGGTGGTCCTATTTAAGACTTTGAGGCACAGTAAATACATCCTGATCCATTCTCTCCTTTATGCGTGGCACCAGTAAGGGTGCTGGTGCTGAATGGAGGGGAGGCTCAATGCCTCACCGCGAGTTAACACCGGCATGAAAGAAGTTTAAACAAGTGAACAGCCTTTTTATCCGGCGGCGTGACCTCGACTACTTAGATCTCTCTGCCGTTTTAAAACACTCGAGCGTCGTTTGGAGAGCTCCGTCCTCCTCTCCACCCACCAACCTTCAGCGGAACACCTGTCTGTCATAAAATCAATCCTCTCGTCTCTCAACGAGCCGCGAGAGGCCGGGGATTATCGTGATTTGGAGGAGGTTTTAGGACTTCCCCTCGCCGTTTTGAATTCGCTGAGAACCGAGGCCTCGAGTGAACTGGTGCTGTTATGAATCGGTTAGATAAATGGTTACCGGAGACTAGCCAGTAATATTTCGCCACATAAACACACAGCAGCAACCTCAAGTGCGATTATATATTGAAAACAAATCATCACTAGTCCGCCCGGGTATATAGTTCGTCAAGAGAGCGAATGGGTTGCCAAGCAACACAGGCTAGCATACTTTGAGGTTGAAGGCGCAATGATACTAAAACTGAATTCTCATGCAGTCTCAGATGTGTGTTTAAAGAGGTTTTTTTTTACAATAGCTTGAGCAAATCAAATTCAGGGCCTGGAACTTGAATCATGTATCCCCCCCCCCCCCCCACCCCGAGGAGGTGATCAAAGATGACGTGTGGGTAGCTTCTCCCCTCGACTCCCAGACACACTACTTTACATCACTTGGGGTGGAAAACATTGACGGTGGAGGGGCGTGGGGCCGGCTGCATTCATATGTGTAATCAAAGCTCTCCCTATACCTCTGCTGGCTGCACTGCCATCATCATCATCATCATCATCATCATCATCATCATCATCATCGACAGCGCTTTCGTCTGCACAGAATGATTTTGCTCCAACAACCAGGTGTGTGTTCAGTGTGGGAAACCTTGACTCACCGGGTGAAAACAAGGCAGGCCACATGAGGTAATGTGGATAGGAAGAGGTGTGTGCGTGTGTGTCTTTCGTGATGTTGTTGCACAGTAAAGCAAATGTGTTGACTGTGCCTGACAAGGGTTGATTCAAACACAGAATCCTCTGGAGGTAATTAATAGAAGAGCGCGATATGTACGTGCGCTGCTGTACCCTAGCAACTGCTCAGCACTGAAGTGAATGAGCGGTTCAGCTGCAAGCGGCACAAAGGATATTTTCATTTCTACATCTGTACCAACGCAACAAAACATTGGGCGTAGGAATGTCAGAAGCTTTGCACTTACGCCGGGAAATGTTAGCAAAAAATATATAAGATATATGTATCTATACATCCTCAACCAATTGAAACGAAGAGAGCATCTCTGCCCCTGTTGCTGAAACTACATTAGAAGAGTGGAAGTCAAACTATTGATTCTGCTGGAATTTCCAATAGAGCTCCAGGCTGAATTATGCTCTCCTCAGCCTGTTTATTGAATGGCAGTATATTATGGATTTATTTTTCATAAGGCCACTGTAAAATGGAGAATAATAGCAGAGCACATCAGAGAAGGAGCTCCATGCATGTTGGACCTTGGACTCTGAAAGGCGCGAGTGGGTTCATAAATGGCTGACCGGGGGGGGGGGCTCTCCCCCCCCTTCTGAGAACCTTCAGAAGGAAGCCTGGTTCTGTTAGAATTGGAAAATAAATAGGCAGATTTTCTCAAAGGTGTTGCAAGGAAGATTTCGATTTTTAAATCTTGCTCTATTCCGCTCTTTCCTGTCTCTCTCTCTCTTAACAAATCTTGGATCTAACCTCTTTTCATAACCTTTCATAATAAAATTGATTAATATATTTTTACTACATCGTTAGCCTCATAGCATAATTGCCGTAGCCATATTTTAAGGTTCATCTTGTATTTAGCATCAAAAATGCATAATTTTTCAGAAATAAGATTAAGGCAATTTTGCTATGAGGCTAACGATATAACATTTGTTATCCTATTGAAAGAGCCCAGCTAATGCTTGATGAGACGGTGAAATCTTTCACTGTTAAGTCGTCTTGCGCTGAGCCTACTGGATCTCGTTCGGAGCACCTCCTCCCCCTCCTGCTCCTCCTTCTACTCCTCCTCCTCCTCCTCTTGCTCCTCCTCCTACTCCTGTTCCTCCTCCTCCTCCTCCTGCTCCTCCTCCCCCTCCTACTCCTCCTCCTCCTCCTCCTCCTGCTCCTCCTCCCCTCTCCTCCTCCTCCTGCTCCCCTCTCCTCCTCCTGCTCCTCCTCTTCCTCCTCATCCTACTCCTCCTCCTGCTCCTCCTCCTCCTGCTCCTCCTCCCCTCTCCTCCTCCTCCTCCTGCTCCTCCTCCTCCCCTCTCCTCCTCCTGCTCCTCCTCTTCCTCCTCATCCTACTCCTCCTCCTGCTCCTCCTCCTCCTGCTCCTCCTCCCCCTCCTGCTCCTCCTCCTCCTGCTCCTCCTCCTCCTGCTCCTGCTCCTCCTCCTCCTCCCCCTCCTGCTCCTCCTCCCCCTCCTGCTCCTCCTCCTCCTGCTCCTCCTCCTCCTGCTCCTCCTCCTCCTGCTCCTCCTCCCCCTCCTGCTCCTCCTCCTCCTGCTCCTCCTCCTCCTCCTCCCCCTCCTGCTCCTCCTCCCCCTCCTCCTCCTCCTCCACCCTCCACCCTCCACCCTCCTCCTCCTCACTGAGGGCCGGACAGCCCGGCTCCTCGGTGGTGTGGATTTGCGTCGCGGTGCGACCCGCTGGTCTTCATCGGGGCCGAGCGCGGCGTGGAGCTGCTCGCTCTCCTCTCGGAGCTATCTCTGCTGAACATCTGGAGCCAACGCCTCCTCCTCCTCCTCCTCCTCCTCCTGCTCTCTCCGGACGCACGCGCTGCCTGGATCAAAAGGTAATACGACGGCGGCGGAGGCAGCGTAACGTCATGGTGTCACCGTCAGAACGAGGCGGTTTCATCTGGGTTTGATATGCACACGCTCCTGGTAGCTCAAACCGTTTAACTGGAACGAGTGATAAATCCACTGGAACACAAACCATCAACACCAAACAGATTCATTATTAAATTAACACTGTTAATTTATTATTAATAGTAATAGGCCTAATAATAATTGGACATTTCGCTTTTACCCCAACATCAAGAGATGGAGATCCTGAATGCGGAGTTGAACATCACACTCTTTGTGAATGTTCGGAATCGAACGCCGAGCCTCACGGGCTCCGGGTGGGGGGTGATGATGGGAGCGGGCCTCGCTGCTGAACCGAGGCCAATGCCTCGGCAGGGCGTCGTATCTGGCGGCGGCAGGGTGTGCCGCCGGGACCCCGGCCCGTTCACCCTGGGGACGCCACGGGTAGCTTAGCGCTAGCTAGGCCTGAGTTCACTTTATTTATTTTTGCCTCGATTCAATGTCAACGATTGCATTGTGTATATTTAAATTTTGGGGACGATTATTGCTCAAATCTCTTTGAACACTTGCCACACTTTGGTACTAAATCGATTCATCCTCTTAACATTTGGTTAATCTTTTTCTCCGTTCCGGGGAACGGTAATAACGGTATTTAGATAAACGGCGGCCCAATTACCGGATCAGTCCGCCGAGACTCTGCCGATGTACGTTGGCCTTTGTTGGCGGGAAACGTCTTTCATGCCAGGCTCGCGGTCCCCGTCGTCAAAGAGAAAATAAGTCGCCCGTTTCTGCCGGGGAGATTATCGTGATGTCTGCGTCTCCAGAGGGGGAACTTATCTATTACCGATCATTAACGCGCTGCAAACCGTTATCCGAGGACCGCATGTTCTCACGCTCATTAAACCGGTGACCCAGGTTGGAATGTATTCACTGATTTGCTTCAGCGGAGACCAAACACTTCTCGCTCGGTCTAGGAGTAAAAGACATTCTCCATCTGGGTTATACTTCTCCTCCATCTAATGTTGTCGTCATGCTACGATACGACCACATAAAAACTACCAGACTGCAGAGAATTATGGTAGAAATTGGCCAAAACTCGATTGAGGCTGTAGCACAAAAAGGAGCGATCTTTGCCGCCATAGAACAAGCTTTAGAGACTGAGAGAACATTTAACCATGTAGGGCATGGAGCAGACGCTTTTATCTAAAGCAACTCGCAGTTCATACACCGATGGCGGTGTCAGCCACGCAGGGCGACAGCCAGCTCGTCAGGAGCAGTTAGGGTGAGGTGTCTTGCTCAGGGACACCTCAACACTCGAACTAGCAACCTTCTGGTTTCAAGGCAACTCGCCCTACCTCCTGAGCTAAACCGACCCTATAAAAACAAAGTGGACAGTCTATCACGCTGTGCCCGTGTGTGGATCAAAGGAGGGGCGGGCAAGCATGGATCAAAGTGGTCCTCTCCGGTTGCCAAGGTGAAACAATGTCATCTCCCATCGCACCCACTTTTTATTTTTTTAACCAAACGAGAGGAAACAAGTTGGCAGTGGACGTTGTTTATATGAATATCTTTAAAGCGTACCAGGTGCTGTCTTCCACCTCTCCGGTTGAAACCTGCCAGAGCTATCTCTGACACGCTTTCGGGAGCTCCTGTTTCACCGCGTTACGTTTTACCCGACAGCCTGAACGGTAAGGCAGGAGTTCTGAAGACAAACCGAAACGAAGGAACTTTTGATTGAAGAAACGAGAGGCTGTTACGTTTTGTTTAGGGCACTTACTCTTCAAACTTCCTCAAATTGCAAATTAGGATTGATTTCCCGGACCTGATTGGGTATACCTGCGTTGTTCGCCTCTTGAATTGAACCTCAGCTGAATTGGACATTGATTGCATTTTGGCTGTAACTCGACTGTGTTGTCTCGACTCTGACTCCAAATGCCATCTATATGGTGCCGAAAACTTTAGCATAGAGCACAAACCACTGCATATGTTTAGTTATTAGTACACGCGTTCAATAGCAACTACAATCCTTTGTTGTTGTTGATGGGAAGGCGTAATTAAAGGTAATTAATGCACAGCAATTACACCTCCGCCCCTACGCTCTGTCGCACTCTAAACGCTGCGTTTCTGTCCATCTCTCCAACTGTTTGCAGCCGCTTTTCTGATCTCCTGTAACGGAAGCTCTGTTGTTTTCACTTTAACAGACAACACTAATAAGCATTTGTCTCACCATGACAGTTAATACAAAATAAAGAATAATCATCACTTCTTCTCAATGTCTGCTTCCAAATATATTATTGGTAGACATAAGATTTTATGATGTGACAGACAAACAAAAAATAAAATAAAAGAATTCACTGAAAAAGTAATAGCCGCATTCACCAAGTCCACGTCTGTAATGTTCCTCTAAAGGTCAGAGCTTATGAAGGGCTTTCTAAACTGATGACAGCAGTCACACTGAACAAGAGCTTTGTCCCAGTTTTTGACTCGAAAAAACCTACATGGACCAAAAAGTCTGAAGCAGAAATGTTACCCGTCGATGGCTGATGCATTATGCCTCCATCATGACTGTTGCCTGATGAAAATACCCCTCACATTTATATCAAAGCCCTGTAGGCATGTGCAGTTAAAATAACGCAAAGTTACACCTAAATGAGCGCCACCATTTTCGGAGCATAGGAGAATTTGAATGTGACTTACTCTGTTGGGAGTCATGTTTTTTTGGTCACTGTTTAGTAATTAATCGCTAAATGATTCATTATAATGAGAAGACGTTGTTGGGTTTTAAACTGCCAACACGTTTCTAATCTAAGACATGGCAAAACAATGTTTCCATTAGCTTTTAGGATTTTAGTTACTCACTACAGCTCCCTTGAGATCTCTCAATATGGCAGTCGGCCTGTAGCCGTCCTCTCCATTTTTTTTTATAACTGGCCTTTGCAAAAGCATCTGCCCTCTCACAAAATTATTATTCAATTCATTTAATTAAGCGTAAATCTTTGGGTCAAGAGCATTTTCTCAACACGGCGGCATGGCACATGTTGTGTTCACCTCGGAGGCTTTCTGCAGTCCAACCCCGTCCTCCTCCAAACGGACCCGCGTCTGCGTCGCCGTCTGAACCGCCGGAGTGCGTTAATTAAGAGTCTGACAGATGTCCCGTAAATAATGAGGGGAGAGGGTGAAGGAGTGACCCGAGCGCCTGCCGCAGCTTCCTCCACGGCTGTCTGCCTCGTCCTCCGCCCCCTCCCGGGCTGGCGGGGGGGGGACGACGTCATTATTTACCACAACACCCAGTCTAACTCACTGTACCGACAGAGATGTATTGTTGGTTCTCTTCCTTCTGACACGTGTACGTTCTGTAAGTGGCTTCGGGTAAAAGCGTCGGCTAAACGCCCTAACTGTAAATTATATCCTACGTTCTTTTGAGGTGCAGTGCCTCAAAGGATTGTAAAAACAGAAAGACGTTGGGGAGGAATAAAGTAAATCCAACATGTGATTTTGATAATGCTATGTTGGCGTGCTATTATGCTAAAAGTATCACTTTCCCGATTTAGTAGGCATAGTACGCAGTTGGCTGCAAATGCCAAATTAGTTGTATCGCTGGTATTGACTGTGCAGTATAGGGACTCATTAAGTGTGTTTGTTTATTCATGTACTTTGTATTCACCACTAAATACATTAATCAACGCGCAAGTAGCTCAACACAATTGAACAGAAAAACATGTTTTTTCTTTCACCCCGATCTAGGTTAGTCGAAACACGTCTCTGTCTTGCGTCGCCTCGGATAGACCCCGCTCCTCCCAATGTCGTTCACCGCCTGCGGTACACACACGTTAGCATTCAAAGAGAAATTACAATGGTTTTAAACATTCCTCTGACTTCTGTTCCTGCAGGATCTGGGCTGGGCTGCCTGTCGTTTATCTGTGGCGGCGGGGTAGTGTCACCTTCGCTATCACTCTCCCAGGACCCAGACGCCGGCTCTGTCGCGTTTGACGAGGACTGACTCATTTTAAAAGCAGGGAGGACCCAAGAGGGCCATTCAGAGCTGTTTACACCTGAGAACGTTTTGTGCTAAGTAGATAATGTTCTTGTGTTTTGTTGAAGTTTAAAGCTCACAGTTTTGAACAGGAATCATAACACTTTCTACCAGTATACACGCACAATGTGTGAAGGAATGTGTGAGCTGTTGCCAGCGCATACATGCTTGTGGGGATTACATTGCACGCAGGGTATTTGATGGTACTTTTCGGACAGGTATACTACGTTGCTTATATTGCGCTGCATTAAATCACCTTCACATAAAAGTAATAATACGTGTACGGGTTACTAAATCAGCTCCCAGGGAGATGAGTGGCATTTGGGCTTTGCTGAAACACGCTTGTTGAGTCTGTGCCCGGATCCAGAAGGAATAGGAAAACAGAAACAGCAGACAATAGGCCACCGCAGCATGTCTGCTACGGGCTGATGCATTAAAGAGTGTAATGATGCCGACAGATTGATGACTGGCTCTGACAGTGATAGCCTCGCTCTATAAATTCCTCATCTCCCCCGCCCCTAAAGGGCATGGTTTGGAAGAGGCCTACAAAGGCATGTGCTTCCCAGCACTTAACTCATTTTGCAGGAGACTAAAGAGACATTGTTTTAGTTTGGTACTTCTGGAGGGTAAGTAACATAATTGAGGGGTTTGTTGTGTAATTACACATAACTTCCTTAGTGTGATATCGATAGAGCGGGAGACTAATTACTCTTAATCGATTATATGTGTACTTTGTCCTTCACTCTCAGCCAACCACCAATCACGTCGGTAAGACCCCGTTCATCGCTCAAGATGTGGCTCGTTCTCCTGGTGGTCCTGTGCCTCCAACGCCCGACGGACATCCTGGTCCACGGCGAGACGGACGCCCAGCAGCCGTCCGAAGAAGGGTCCGCGGGACCCGGGTTAGTGGAGGGTCTGCGCTCCAACCACACGCCCGGGACCCCCCCACCGGACGGAGCCAGGCCTCCACCGGCACCCCCCATGTGCCTGCAGGCGACGGGCATCAGGGACACCTTCAAGTCGGTGAACACGCTGGTGTCCCTGCTGGTGTTCGTCACGGGGACGGTGGGCAACGCGGCGCTGCTGCGGATCATCCACGCCGACCGCGGCATGCGCAGCGGGCCCAACGTGCTCATCGCCAGCCTGGCCGCCGGGGACCTCATACACATCGTGATCGACGTACCAATCAACGCGTACCGGGTGAGTCAGCGGGCCGCCGGCGAGGGCTGCAATTACAACCCGGGAGCAGAATGACCCGGCCTGCTCTCCTCTCCTCCCCTCCGTGTCTCCCTGCTGTTTTTCAATCCATTCCACGGCCCTTAAATGTCACTCGCTTCTTGACGTGCGCTAATTGCAGTGTTTGGGGATATCGCCTGTCACCACTTTGTTTTTGTGCCGCCATCATCCGTGTGCCCGCTCTGCCCACATGACACCCCGATCGGTCTGCGGAGGGCCGGATCCGTCTCCTGTGTTCCTCCTCCACGTTTCATCCCTTTTTAGATTCAAGGGGAGATTTCCCTGCTCCTTGCCAGGGCTCCGGTCAGGATGAGCGCTGGGGATAACGCGGTGACGCCTGTGATGCGCCTGTGATCCAGGCGCTGAACCTGTGATTAAAGGCTCCTTCGATAGCGTCCACCCGTCTTGACTCGCTGATTGCCCCCCCCCCCCCCCCCCCCCACACAGCTGATGGCGGAGGACTGGCCGCTGGGCGCCGTGGTCTGCAAGCTGGTGCCCTTCATCCAGAAGACCTCCGTGGGCGTCACCGTGCTGAGTCTGTGCGCGCTGAGTGTCGACAGGTACGACCCTACCGCGGGGGTGGGGGGGGTGGGGGGGTGTCGATCGATGCCGGTAATGCTTTGTGCTCTTTAGCGCTAATGTCATCTGGCGGCCTCCGTCTGCGACGCGTCAAGTGGATGCGTTTGTTTTTCGCGCGGCGCGGTCTGAATTGTTGTTTAATCTGGGAATGTTTTGATGGGCTGGAGATAATTCCCTGAAGCCTTTCATTCCCCCGTATTGATTTGTGCAGATATCGAGCGGTCGCATCCTGGAATCGAGTCAAAGGCGTCGGAGTCTCGACGTGGACGGCGGTAGAGATAGCTCTGATATGGGTTGTTTCCATCGCGCTGGCAGTGCCCGAAGGCCTGGGCTTTGACCTGATAACAATGGACTATAAAGGGAAGCATCTGAGGATATGTCTGCTCCATCCTGTCCAGACAACACACTTCATGCAGGTAAAGGGGGGCTAATGTGATGCATTCACTGTGAGAGAGCCCAGATTGACTTGTTATGAACACGGCTCTTTTGATGTCGACTGTTATTGTTTGCTCGTTCTGTTATTAGAATTAATGAATACTTTAGTGATTTTGCTCAACATGATCTCGAAAAGCGTGCTATATAATTTTGTGTACACATTCCCCCTGTCATTATCGTACAAATGTTGACACAAACACATGATGGAGATTGAAAGATACGCAGCAGAATACCAAATCACCCTGGAGATCTGTTCTTTGTTCTCCGCAGTTCTACAAGCTGGTGAAGGACTGGTGGCTGTTCGGCTTCTACTTCTGCATGCCGCTTCTCTGGACGGCGGTCTTCTACACTCTGATGTGCAGGAGGCTGCGCAGGACCTCTGAGAACAGCCTCAACACCCACCACAAGCAGGTAGGGCCCGCGGGCTCCACCCGCAGCCTGGCCCCTTCCTACCCAACCAGTCTCTGAGCCCCGCCGTGCACCAACCCCCCCCCCCCTTCTGACCCCCCACCCCCCTCTGGAGCGCTCTACTGAACCCCCCCGGGACTCCACCTCACTCTCCTCACCCTCCTCACGCTCCTCCTCCTCACCCTCCTTCACCTCACCCTCCTCCACCTCACCCTCCTCCTCCTCACCCTCCTCCTCCTCACCCTCCTCCTCCTCACCCTCCTCCACCTCACCCTCCTCCTCTTCAGCCTCCCCCACCCCACCCTCCTCCTCACCCTCCTCACCCTCCTCCTCCTCTTCAGCCTCCCCCACCCCACCCTCCTCCTCACCCTCCTCACCCTCCTCCTCCTCACCCTCCTCCTCCTCACCCTCCTCCACCTCACCCTCCTCCACCTCACCCTCCTCCTCCTCACCCTCCTCCACCCCACCCTCCTCCACCTCTCCCTCCTCCACCTCTCCCTCCTTCACCTCACCTCACCCTCCTCCACCCCACCCTCCTCCACCTCTCCCTCCTTCACCTCACCTCTCCCTCCTCCACCTCACCCTCCTCCACCTCACTCCCCTCCAACTCACCTCTCCCTCCTCCACCTCTCCCTCCTTCACCTCACCTCTCCCTCCTCCACCTCTCCCTCCTCCACCTCTCCCTCCTCCACCTCACCCTCCTCCACCTCTCCCTCCCCCACCCCACCCTCCTCCACCTCTCCCTCCTTCACCTCACCTCTCCCTCCTCCACCTCTCCCTCCTTCACCTCACCTCTCCCTCCTCCACCTCTCCCTCCTCCACCTCTCCCTCCTTCACCTCACCTCTCCCTCCTCCACCTCTCCCTCCTTCACCTCACCCCTCCCTCCTCCACCTCTCCCTCCTTCACCTCACCTCTCCCTCCTCCACCTCACTCTCCTCCGTCAGTCTCCCCTCAAATTCTTCAAAGTCTTCAGACTTGCTTCTAACGTTTGAAGCCTTCCGCATGTTTCCAAATTGTCTTGTTTTTATCCGTCCCAATTTTAGCTATTTTATAAAAAATTATGTCCATGCTGCCTTTTCAAAATTCATACGATTTTATACCTGCTGTAAAATTGCCATGAATGTTTTGAAATGCTATACACAAAATGTCTTGTTATTTTTATCTTGTTACTTCAAAAGGTACAAACGTTCACAATGTACAACTGGATTCAAACCAAAATTGTATTACGTACATCACTCCCTTATGTAGCCTGTGGATTTATTCCTGCTAAACGTGTCCTGGTGTTTAGTTTAAATTTATTCCTGTTAAATGTGTCGTGGTGTTTCGTTTCGTGGTGTTTCGTTTAAGTAGATTCCTGTTAAACGTGTCGTGGTGTTTCGTTTAAGGTTATTCCTGTTAAACCTGCCGTGGTGTTTAGTTTAAGGTTATTCCTGTTAAACCTGCCGTGGTGTTTAGTTTAAGGTTAGTCCTGTTAAACGTGTCGTGGTGTTTCGTTTAAGTAGAATCCTGTTAAACATGTCGTGGTGTTCAGTTTAAGGTTAGTCCTGTTAAACGTGTCTTGGTGTTCCGTTCATCCAGAGGCGCGAGGTGACCAAGACGGTGTTCAGCCTGGTCCTGGTTTTCGCTGTGTGCTGGTTCCCGCTTTACCTCAGCAGAATCCTCAAACAGACCATTTACGACCAGAAGGATCCCAACAGATGCCAGCTTCTCAGGTACTGGGAGGAACGGAGCGTTCCTTCATTGGTATGGTATATCTAATTCGTTTTATACATCTACCCCAGATCCAGAGCCGGACAGTAACGGAGTACATTTACTTGAGTACAGTACTTAAGTACAATTTTGAGGGATCTGTACTTTACTCAAGTATCATTTTTTGGGAGTACTCATGACTTTACTCAAGTACATTTGAGAGGCAAATATTGCACTCTTTACTCCGTTAGATTTCTATCCATGACCGTGAGTACCCGTTACTCCTTCTGAAAAATAAAAAATAAAAGGAGAAAAGAAAAATCACGGAAACCCTCTATTTGTTGTTTCCCTCTCAAACGTGATTCCCTCTCAAACTGATTAGGACAGCCTTCAGCCTATCAGCAATCACCTTCGCTTTCCGCCAAAGCCAACTCCATGGTCAGAATTAGATGAGAGACGATTGTTGATTTGATTGATAAAAAAACTGAGAAACTCACACATACATAGAATTGTTAGCTGAATTTTCTTTTCTGATATTGCATATTTATGCAAGCTGAGCAATTGTTTTTATGTTCTTGAGTATACTGTTATACTGTATACTATTGGGCTATTGCCATGGTAAAAAGATGAAAATTACTTGATTTTACTTTCAATTCCTTTTACATTCTCCAAGGTGTTAACATTTTTCATAACTCCATGCAGGACGTTTCTATACATAAATGTTAGCACTGTGGCAGTAGTAATGCAATATTTAGAAAACATACTCTTGTACTCTTGATACTCAAGTACTTTTAAAAACAAGTACTTCAGTACTTTTACTTAAGTAGACATCTGACTGTAGTACTTTTACTTGTATTTGAGTAAAATTTAGCAAGGGGTATCTGTACTTTTGCTCAAGTAAGGAAGCTGTGTACTCTGTCCGCCTCTGCCCAGATCTTGACTCTCCCCTTCTCCCCAGTGTCTTCCTCGTGCTGGACTACTTTGGCCTCAACATGGCCTCGATCAACTCCTGCATCAACCCCATCGCTCTGTATATCGTCAGCAAGAGATTCAAGAAATGCTTCAAGGTAAAGCATCCTCTGAATGACATTGAAATTAGTTCATACATGCATGAATAACAATGCACACTGACGTTCCAACAGCATAACAAATTCAGAGCAGAGTTTCTGAGGCTGCATCCAGTAAAACAGGATTCTGCGACTGGGTAGTGATTCATTGTGTACCATTTGGTTTCAATTAGCAATAACAAATTCATAATTAAAACAATTGAATGGTCTTATACCATTTTTAATTAGTATCAAGATTGAAAAATAGGGTGTTTGTTACGGTCTGACTTAGTTCTATTTCTGCACAATGCAACGGCTTCAGAATGAAGAAGGTGAGAATGACAAAAAATAATAAGTGAGATGTTTGAGGAGATGACATCCCGGGTGTTTTTCAATTTCGCGTCGGAATAGTTGATAGCTCTAAAATAGCCCATCTTCGATGTAACGGAGAGGGAGGTGTTGATGAGACACACACAGCACACCAGACCCTCTTTAGTCACCCCTGATTCAGAATCCAGCCACAGACTGTGGTTCAGTGTTCAATGGAGAGTCGTGATGTGTGAATCATCATTCAATAAAGGAAGATAAGATCTGTCGACTGGGCTAAACGTTGGATCTCTCATCTGACGAAAGAAGTTGCTATGATCTTCTGTCAAAATGTGTGTGTGTGTGTGTTTGCATGTGTGTGCATGTACGTGTGTGTGTGTGTGCATGTGTGTGCATGTACGTGTGTGTGTGCATGTATGAGTGTGTGTGTGTGTGTGTGTGTGTGTGTGTGTGTGTGTGTGCACGTTCTTGTTTGTATGCATGTACCCATGTGTGTGTGTGTGTGTATGTGTGTGAATGTGTTTGTGTGCATGTACGTGTGTGTGTGTGTGTGTGTGTGTGTGTGCGCGTACGTATGGGTGTGTGTGTGTGTGTGTGCGCACGTACGTGTGTGTGCCCCTCTAGGCGTGTCTGTGCGGCTGGCGCCCGTCTCCTCCAGCCGGTAGCAACGAGGAGCAGCAGTCTGTCACCAAGTCCAAGGGGCAGGAGGAGGAGCCCGGCAACATCAAAGCCCTGCAGCAGCACCTGGCCACGCCCCCACCTGAGGCGCAGCAGCCCCGCCCCCCGGCTCCATGACTGCACTGGGACACGCCCCCGGCCCCATTAAACAGAACGCTCAAAACCAAACACCTCGTATGTAAGGAGCGGCCCGTACACAGGCCGGACACGACACGTCGTCACGTTTGTATATATATTTATCTTCGTCCTTCTTTGAGCCACCGACTTGTTAGCTAACGTCGCTGTGGAGGAACACAGAGAGGGGTTTACAGCCCCCCCCCCCCCCCCCCCCCCTCCTCTGCTCCACCTGTGGTGGTGTCATCAGCCCTCTTAATAATATATAGACGGGGGCGAGCTGCGATCTGTTTACCGGTGTTGTCAGGTGAACATCTGCCTGGCCACTCGGGGCACTGAGAGCGAGAGATGTGACTATACCTGCCCTCGGGGCCTGACGCACTCCCAGCCATTACATCAGCGCTGGCTCTCTCGTCGGACAGCCCTTCACCTATCATGCATCACGTATCATGCATCACGCTTGTCAAAGCACTGTTTGGGTCCGGGCGTTTTCACCGGGCATGACAACATCCTCGCACGTACGTGTACTTTGCTGCCAAATGTACGTGTTGATTTTTGTATTATTTACAGTAGCCTGTGTCACACGCGCGGGGGGTTCTCACATTGGTGTTTGTTTTTGTTTTGTTTAGCGTGCGTTTGTGCGCGTGAAGCGTCGTAAGTGGTTCTGTGTGGAAAAGTTGTCAGACGTTTTTCCTTTCTCTCTGCGTGTTAGCTCGCACTACTCAAGGCTTTCCCGGCTCTCCCCCCGCCGCCGTAATCAGATTCCTGCCACGGGTTGATTCTGTCGACGGCGGGCGAATGACTGATTGATGGCGGCCTATTTTGAATGCATTGTTAAATGTGTAATGCACAGAGACGCGCTATAAAAGACCTGGGAGTGTGTGTGTGTGTGTGTGTGTGTGGGGGGGGGGGGGTCGGGAGGAGAAGGAAAACGAGGATGACAGAATGAGGTCAGGTGGGGGGGGGAGGGGGGAGAGGGGGGAGAAAGGGGGAGGGAGGGAACACCTGATGGGTCTTGCTGTCACAGGACAAGCCAAGCAAAACTAAGAGGTAGTATCGCTCGCTGCACGGGGGACGTGTGGTAGGGGGGCAACGTGACTGTGGCTGTTATCCAGAGATTATTGTTGCCAAGGCGATTGATCGGGAAGCAACTGTCAGGCGTGGATGAACAGGCCTTTAGATGTAGATGTAAAATATATTAATGTACATATGTTTTTAGTAAGCGTTTTTGGAACTGGTTGACATCCATATTGTTGCCTGTTTCTTTTTTCCCCGTCTCCTCAAAGTCCTGCTCATTAAAGTATTCATGGCCACCTCATTGGAGAAGCTGCCAGAATCAATCTCTCCTCCCGCCTGCTCAGTCAGAGAGAGAGAGAGAGAGAGAGAGAGACAGCTGACTGAAGTACTGCTGCTTCCACTACATCAATACAGTCGGCTTCCATCTTAATGCACTCTCTTCTGTCCCTCACGATTTACCAGATGCTTTACCTGGGGATGGCAGTAACGAATAAAATAAACCATAAACACACAGCCTTACAGTGGTCTCGTTTTGATCTATTTGTCTTTATGTTTTTAGTCAATTAAAATGTGTGCCGAAAAAAAGAACGTGTGAACTCTGAAAATGACATATTTTTGCTTGGTTTGTGATGAGCGTCTCGAAGACAATGTTTTCAAGAGGATAGAGGCAGCGAGACGTGTGCTTTTACAGCCCACAGTTTTATCACCTGCTGAGCTACGTGACGCCTGCACCTTCATCACTCTCTCACACACGCTCTCTCTCCCTCCCTCGCTCTCTCTCCCTCTCTCGCTCTCTCTCCCTCTCTCGCTCTCTCTCCCTGCTTTGTTTCCATCTCACTCGCTTTGATCAACAAGGTCGGCCCAGAGATGCTCTTTCTCAACAGCGATCCTCGGTGAAAAGCAGCACATGCGCTGCAGCGTAAATGAGGGCGAACCCTACAAAAACATGACACGTACCAACGAGCACAAACTCAGACATCAACGTTCAAATCTGGGTGAACACGGTGAAATATGGGAACACGTCCAAGCCCTGTTTTAGCCCGGAGAACACAAGTCTACAAATTTGACTGTAACCGATAGTAGTATTTTACACGTCTTTTAAACGGAAAAATCCTTTATGGTTCAAAAGCTCAATATAGTGAGCACTAACTAAAATATCAACCTCAAAATCGTATTAAATCCTCAAGTCTCCCCTATTTTATTACCCGGTAAAAAGGTCTACAATATAACAATTTTACAACATTAACCAATAGTTGTCCTTTTAGCATCTTTGACCCGGAAAATGCTCACTGGTTGAAGAACTCAAGCCCAGGGATTACACTAATGCTCACACATTGTAAATGTGTACACACTTTTGCACAATATAACTGCATTTGATATTAGATAATTTTAAAATATGTATTTTTTAGTGGATCACTAGTCAACGTAAAGCTTAGCAGGGATCAATGTAAATGAAAGCCTTACTATTACCGTTCAACATCTCACGCATGCGCAGGAAGAAATCTTATCTCTCACCTAAGGGAGATAAATACCTCAGCCAGTGCAACGCATGCGCTTTGCACCTGTGGATCCGTACCTCCCGCTGTATACAAAATGAGCAGGCTCAGAACCTCCTACTGAACACGAACTGAGCAGGCTCAGAACCTCCCATTGAACACAAACTGAGCAGGCTCAGAACCTCCCATTGAACACAAACTGAGCAGGCTCAGAACCTCCCATTGAACACAAACTGAGCAGGCTCAGAACCTCGCACTGAACACAAACTGAGCAGGATCAGAACCTCCCATTGAACACAAACTGAGCAGGCTCAGAACCTCCCATTGAACACAAACTGAGCAGGCTCAGAACCTCGCACTGAACACAAACTGAGCAGGCTCAGAACCGCCTGCTGAACACGAACTGAGCATGCTCAGAACCTCCCAAATGTGCACGTTATGTCACGATTGCGACGAAGAATACGCAGAGGGTTAGTTCCCAACTAGGTCTACCAGTAGGTCCACCAGTAGGTCCACCAGTGGGTCCACCAGTAGGTCTACCAGTAGGTCCACCAGTAGGGTCCACCAGTAGGGTCCACCAGTAGGGTCCACCAGTAGGTCCACCAGTAGGTCCACCAGTAGATCTACCAGTAGGTCAACCAGAAGGTCCACCAGTAGGGCCACCAGTAGGTCTACCAGTAGCTCTACCAGTAGATCTACCAGTAGGTCTAACAGTATGTCCACCGGTAGGTCCACCAGTAGGTCCACCAGTAGGTCCACCAGTAGATCTACCAGTAGGTCTACCAGTAGCTCTACCAGTAGATCTAACAGTAGGTCTAACAGTAGGGCCACCAGTAAGTCCACCAGTAGGTCCAGCAGTAGGTCTACCAGTAGGTCCACCGGTAGGTCCACCAGTAGGTCCACCAGTAGGTCTACCAGTAGGTCCACAAGTAGGTCTGACTGTAGCTCCCCTGAGGGGGGATTGGGTTCCTCTGTATCAAAAACGAAGAAGACAGAGAAGTTCTCGATGTATTTCACTGAAACGCGGTGAACCAACGCAGATCAGTGAATCACGTGGTTTGATCCATCAAGTTTTGTGCCGAAAAACTAGAAAACGATTAAGCCCTCTCATTAGTGTGTATTTTTGCTGAATGAATGAATTAGCAGCAGAGGCTAGGTCGCTCGCTGGCTAAAATTGTGTGTGTGTGTGTGTGTGTGTGTGTGTGTGTGTGTGTGTGTGTGTGTGTGTGTGTGTGTGTGTGTGTGTGTGTGTGTGTGTGTGTGTGTGTGTGTGTGTGTGTGTGTGTGTGTGTGTGTGTGTGTGTATCCTGCTTTTAGCATAATGTTTAAACATGATCATTGATTTAAAGAAATCCTATAACTTTGCAGATGCGGTGTTGAACCACAAGGCTACGGAGGCGGGGCCTTACGTCGAACCAGGCTCCTGGAGGCACTTGGGGGGGGAAAAGAGTTTGATTTGGGTTATTCATATGTTCATACTGTTCTGTTGTAGCTAGTGTTTATATATTTCTATGTTATTAATAAATTATTTTATATCCCAGTTGCGTAGATAATTTTCTTGAATTTAGTGATCCATTCTTAATTAAGGTCTACAAGGCAAGGCAATTTTAAGGCAAGGCAATTTTATTTATAAAGCACATTTCAGACACAGGGCCACTCAAGGTGTTTAAATCAAATATAGAACACACATACAAAAAAGAAGCAAATTTAAAGCATGGATAGAAATACACCATTTAAATGAAAGAAATAAAACATTTGTACAAAAAAATAATAATAATAATAATACAGAACTATTATATATATATAATAGTTCTGTAGACCTTAATTAAGAATGGGTCACTAAATGAAAGTATGATATGCAGTTGAAATTAGGTATAAATGTGATTGTTTATTCAGTGCCAACAAACGTTACGTTTTGAACCCTTTGTGAACGTCTTTTCCACGCCAACCATGAGCGTCTTTTAACCGGGAACATGCTCACTGGGATCTTCATCCCTACCGGTCTGTGTTCCAGCCCCAACCGGTCTGTGATCCGGCTCCAACCGGTCTGTGATCCGGCCCCAACCAGTCTGTGATCCAGCTCCAACCGGTCTGTGATCCGGCCCCAACCAGTCTGTGATCCAGCTCCAACCGGTCTGTGATCCGGCCCCAACCGACCCAAACCAGTCTGTGTTCCAGCCCCGACAGGTCTGTGATCCGGCCCGAACCGGTCTGTGTTCCGGCCCCAACCGGTCTGTGATCCGGGCCCGACAGGTCTGTATTACGGCCCCAACCGGTCTGTGATCTGGCTCCAACCGGTCTGTGATCCGGGCCCGACAGGTCTGTGTTCCGGCCCCAACCAGCCCAAACCAGTCTGTGTTCTGGGCCTGACAGGTCCACCCAGCCCCATCCGGTGGCAGTAGATCACAGCCTACCAGGGCTGGGCTGT
>NC_044067.1:2266658-2289158 GCF_902167405.1 Gadus morhua | reverse complement strand
GGCTGTGATGGAAATTGGACTCCCCTGCAAATTTACATCACTTCAGGGTACTCAGGGCTCTCTGCACGGCTCCACTCCAGAGCACAAGCCATCAGGAGGTCCTGGATATGTCATGCTTGTCACCTCCCTTTAAGTGCATCCGCAGACGTGGGAGAGGGATTAATATTATATCGCCTACGGAGGCACAGAGACCGTCTTATCAGCACTGCAGATGTGATAAGCAACTGGGGCCGCCCTGGAAAGCCAAGGAGAGATCTCCCAGCGCAGAGACAAGCATCTCTCTGGGTGTTGTTGCTCACTGCTTTTCCTCCACCCCCACACCCCACTTTAGCTTTCTCTTTGAGTTTCTATGTAGCTTTAGTGGCGAATTTCGGCGCAATTTCACATCTGTTGTAATTTGACGTGTGGGGGATCCCCTCTGTGAAATCATCTTGATCGCAACATGGCTCTTTTCAATTATTTTGAAAGTTGGCATATGGCTCTGGGAGATATTCATCTGATTAATTCCTGATTTTGACATATTTAGAATACCCAACAGAAGCCGTCCTTAGTGTGCATTAGATGCGGAGGAACCAGCAGAAGCTCCATGGTTCCTGTCGGGGATCAAACCATCCTGCTGTTCGAGCACGTTCATAACTCTTCCTCTTCATTTAGATTTAATAAAAAAACAGCAACACTTTTTTTTATTTATGGAAATGCCGGCATTGCCGTCGTTTTCACCGTGACACTCATGTTGCATTAGTTCACATCAATGCAGATGTCATCGTGCGCATAAAAGCATTGCCCTCAACCTGCTCCACGGTGTGAATGGGAGTTATGGCAACGGCGGCTGTCACATCGGCTTTAACCGAGTAGGACTCGAGGGAGGGCTGGGAACAGAATGTGACACGATGCATTCACTGAAATCAAAGCAAATTCACGCCGTAATTAAATGACTTTATGTATTTATTGACAACCATTCAATGAGGGGAAAGTACATATATTCCTTGTCAGGCGCTTTCCTTTTATTCCTGGTGCTCTGCTTGTAACCCCCGACGCTAGATCAGCACGCCCTGTTTCATCGTGATGCTAAATGGGAACGTTCCGAACCGCGACAAAATGCAAATGATCAAGAAAACAGTGTTTGCTTCGGGAAGAGCGGTTCCACCCTCGAACGCGACGTCTCGTTTCCCCCGGAGTAAACAGGTGACCCCCCGGATTACCCGGGTACATAGCATGCTAATCCCGCCGCCGCGGCTGCGCCCTGATTCTCCCCGCCACAGCTTAGCGCCCTGGCAGCAGGCGCGTGTTTACAACCAACTAAACGCTTTTAACCAAAGAAACACCTGCACATAAATACCCCACACATACACCGCGGCGGCGTACACCGCAACATGTACCCTGACACCGCTGGCTTGTGTTGTGTTGTTGCGTTTATACATGTGACGGTTCATCTGCCTGTCAGGAACGTAGCGGCGGCGCGCGAGCAGCTAGCTAGCTAGCTAGCTCGCTCACACGCGACCCAGCATGCGCGCCACCCACCAGCGGCAGGGCAGGATCACGCGGCACGCCACGCGGCAGCCGGCGTAGTTGTAGGGCCAGGGCCAGTAGCCGCGCAGGGGCTCGCACACGCGCTGGCAGTGGGTGTAGCTACGCCGGCACTCGGAGCAGCAGATGCCCAGGTGGTCCAGCATGGGGTCGAAGGTCATGGCCTCCCTCTCGCCGCCCGCCGTCTCTGGTTTACGCTGAAGGGAAGAGAGGGAGCATGTTTGATCACAAAGTCATGATAAAACCAGAACCACCACTGGCACCGCCACCACTGCTTTCACCACCGTCTCCACCACCACCACCACCACCATTACCACCACCACCACCTCCACCACCACCACCACCACCTCCACCACCACCACCACCACCACCTCCACCACCACCACCACCACTACCCCACCACCACCACCACCACCTCCACCACCTCCACCACCACCACCACCTCCGCCATCACCCAAAAAGTGTGGCCGCACCACTAAGAAAAATGCAGTCTGTATTGTTCATAAGAGTGCCGTCATTTTTGTTTTTCGTGAGTATTGTTTTGGAGGGCATAGCTGCTCCCTTTCCCTCCTCGCAGACGTACTTCTCTGAACCGTGGGGATGCATCGGAGGACTGATGGATGAGGATATCTGAACACATGCACGATGGAGTGGTCGTTATACGACGGGTTATAGTCAAATCAATCATTTGGTACAAGATTGTACAACCAAAAACGATTGCATTGTTTTAAAAAAAAAAGATTTAATTGCTTTTGCTCAAACAAAATAAAAGTCTGTTGGATTCTACAGTTGAAATTTGTGTCCATAGCAACAGTCTTGTTATTCATAGCAGCGGTTTGTTATTCAAACATAACAGACCATAGAATGCTATAATTGACCAATCAGAATTTAGTATTCAACAAAGCTGTGTAATAAAACCGACTCGCATCTGCTAGAATTAATAGCCCAGCTTTGTTATTTGTTCTGCTTATATCCTAGTAGGGGCTTTCATGCTTTTGTGATTAAATGAGAATATTGTGAAACTAGTTTTAGTTTTCTGCTGGGCTCTGGCACTCCGGAGTCCGATCTGAATGTTCATTGGTGGAGGATCGGGGAGCGCTTTGGTTCTTACGTGGTACGGATTCTCCGGGTTGTATGCCGACCCGTCAGCCGACGCGCCCTCCTCTCCTCCGGGACCTCCTTCCTCCTCCCCTAGGGCTACGGCTCCTGCGACCTCGTTTCCTCTCTCCTCCTCTGCTACCGCGGCGTCTCCCGGGCGGCCCCCGGCGTCGCTCCGCCCGGCCCCTGGTGCTGCTCCACCTGGTGCTCCACCCTCCTCGGTGGGGGCCTGTCTCCGGGAGCGCCCCGTGTCTCTCCTCCTCCGCTCTCCATCTGTGAGAGCAGCGGGGCGGGGTCAGCCTCCACAGGACAACACCACCACCTACTCCACCACCACCTACACCACCACCTACACCACCACTAACACCACCACTAACACCACCACCACCACCACTAACACAACCACTAACACCACCACCTACAGCACCACTAACACCACCAGCACCACCACTACTAACACCACCACCACCACCACTAACACCACCACCACCACCACTAACACCACCACCTACACCAACACTAACACCACCACCACCACTAAGACCACCACCACTAACACCACCACTAACACCACCACCTATACCACCACCAACACCACCACCACCACTAACACCACCACCTACACCACCACTAACACCACCACCACTAACACCACCACTACCACCACTAACACCACCACCATCACCACCACCACTAACACCACCACTAACACCACTAACACCACCACTAACACCACTAACACCACCACCACCACCACTAACACCACCACCACTAACACCACCACCACTAACACCACCACCACTAACACCACTAACACCACCACCACCACCACTAACACCACCACCACCACCACCACTAACACCACCACCACCACCACCACTAACACCACCACCACTAACACCACCAATAACATCCACATCACCACCTCCACCACCATAACCCCCACCACCACCACCACCTCCTCCAGCACCACCTCCACCAACACCAGCACCACCATACCACCAGCAGCAGCACCCCCAACCCCTCCACCCCCACCTCCTCCACCCCCAGTGCCTGTCCTCTGAGCTCCATCCCCTCGGTGCACCCGAGGGCCGCTCGTCTCGGCCGTGCTGAATAATTGAGCGCGCCGCGCTGATATCAAAAACATTCTTGCATATTTCACCAGTGTTCTGTTTTTATTAATGCACTACCGCTGCTTATTTCCGTCGGCTTAGCCGCTCAGTAACCGCGCTGTATGTTGCAGAGATGTGGAAGCTATGTCTCCGCGAATGCACTAACACGCGTCGACACGGAAGGAAGACAAAACGGCATACACGTGTCACATCGTTGACAGTATGACACCATCACACACACGGGGAAAAACACGACATCGTGTCGGATTACTCTCCCCAGATTTTAAATATTGAAACTCGATTTGACCTAGAATCTCTCGGATGCAAATCAACTGTGTATCCTGGTACACCCCAACCTCCCGCCCGCCACAGGCCGCCACAGGCCGCCACAGACCGCCACAGACCGCCACAGACCGCCACAGACCGCCACAGACCTCGTCATTAAGGCTAGCAGGGAGAAGGGGCAGTAGGGACCTCTGGGACGGGTGGGGTGGAGCCAGTACACGGGGGCGTCCCCACACAGCGCCAGGATCTTGGGGCTGAGGAAGCGGGTGTCCTGCGTGGGGAGGTCGGCCGCGACCCAGATCACCGAGTCCTGGTCCAGCCGCACGGGGAGTGTCTCCTCCGACTAGAGAGGGGGGGAGAGAGACGCCGGGAGACGGCGGGAGTGATCCGGTCGTCCCTCGGGTTCCATCGGGACCAAACGGTCACGATATCACGACAGAAGCACAGCGGTGTGAAATAACTCTGAGGTGTGTGTGATGTGTCGCGGTACCAGGTCTGAAGTCAGCCTCTCTGTGTAGCCCCCCAGGTCCGGGAGGGGGGCTTTGATGTGGGGTTTGATGTAGCACTTCTCCCCCCTGAAGAAGCGCAGTCCGCTGATGCCCTGGATTAAATCACAGGCGTGCCATATTTACACACACGGCGACGCTAACTTTCCTCGCTGAATGCCAAGGCGTTGGCTGGCCGCGGCAGACAGGGCATGAGGGGGGGGGGGGGGGGGGGTTGTGTGAATAAGGCCAGCCTGACTCACCGTCTGGAAGTCGTGGATCTCCACGGCCTCCTGGTCGCCGCTCCCGGTGGTGAACGTCTCCTGGTGGTTCTGGGGGTCGATCTCCACCGTGCCCCCCCTCAGCTCCCCGTTGATCCGCATGTTGTAGTGGACGTTATGCACCTGGGCGACCCGCATTCACAGGGCACTGTTAATGTCTCTCTCTCTCTCTCTCTCTCTCTCTCTCTCTCTCTCTCTCTCTCTCTCTCTCTCTCTCTCTCTCTCTCTCTCTCTCTCTCTCTCTCTCTCTCTCTCTCTTTCTATTGGACTACCTATCTATCTATCTGTATTTATCTAAATCTATCCATAGCTTTCAATCTATCTATCTATCTATCTATCTATCTATCTATCTATCTATCTGTCTATCCGTCTATCCGTCTATCCGTCTATCCGTCTATCCGTCTATCCGTCTGTCCGTCTGTCCGTCTGTCCGTCTGTCCGTCTGTCTGTCCACCTATCTTTTTGTCTATATCTATAGTATTATTAGGCCTATCTATCTATGTATGTATCTATGTATCTATGTATGTATCTATCTATCTATCTATCTATCTATCTATCTATCTATCTATCTATCTATCTATCTATCTATCTATCTATCTATCTATCTATCTATCTATCTATCTATCTATCTATCTATCTATCTATCTGTCGTTCAATATAGTTATCTATCTTTGTCTGTCTGTCTGTCTGTCTGTCTGTCTGTCTGTCTGTCTGTCTGTCTGTCTGTCTGTCTGTCTGTCTGTCTGTCTGTCTGTCTGTCTGTCTGTCTGTCTGTATTGTAATGACATTATGAACCCGGGCCACATTCACAGTACAGTTAATATGAAATCTTTTGGTTTCATATTATTCACTGATTCACATTTGGATGTGTCTCTGTTACCATTTATTTGATTTGCCTGAAGAGGACTCATCTATCCACACCTCTTAGACTGCAGACTTTGACAGGGCTGATATGAAAATAATAAGCATTCACCTGTCTCCCAAATGACACTGTTGCCCTACAAATTTATCGCGCCGTAGCAGGAAAATAATTGTTTGCTCTGGATAAAAAATTGGCAGTTATTAAGTCTTTGTTTAACCTCGCGTCCTACTCGAGAATAGAATGGCAACATCATAAATTGTATAACTGGAGTCGCTGCGGAATATAGTGCTGAAATATAGTGCCGGCGTGGACGCCACGCAAAACACTTACGTTTTTATCGCTGACTTTCCACTGGTAGAAAGCCCCGACGGATGCGCACAGCATCACAAGTGCGCCAACAATCAGAGCGATGGCGGCACACTTCAGCAGACGACTCAGCGTGGAGGGCCGAGCGGGGGACGAACCCAGCACCTGAACACATCCACAACACTCGGGACTCCACGAACGCTTTGCCACAGTGTGTAAAACGCAACGTCAGACACAATAAATGAATACTAAAGGTGGTATTTTAGCTTTTCATACTTTCCATATTTATTTATTTTTTGGAATGACCTATATCTTAAAACAAAAATGACGTAGATGAGGCCTACCGGTGCCACGCAGTGCGGGAGATGCGGGGGTCCGAAAGAGACGCTTTGCACTTTCTCAGAAGTCGCTGTCATGGTGGTGTCGCCTCTGGCCAACTAGTCTCCAACTGCGACCCGCTTTGGGAGGCAAGACGCAGAAGATATCTGCCTCCCAAGTTCACGATGTCGTGTGAGTGACGCGCAAAGCTTTTATAGATGGGAGGGAAATGACCCGAATTATTTTGGTGCCTCAATAAAAGGCATTGGCCAGCTGTTGTGGTGTTGTTGGCTCCCGCTTTTTAACGCATTATTTAATCAATCCTGCATATTTCACTTTTCATAACTAATAAGACCCACGATGTGGTCCAATATGGAAAAAGCACTACTGTTATCGCCTAAACACTGTAATAACATGCGGGACTCATATGCAGAGTGTGCTCATGCCTCTTCTACTATTCCAAGTATACTCTCAAAGCGGTAAGTAGCGTATGTTTATGCAGGGCCACACTGCGCGTCCGTGGGACGATAAGCAGACAAAGCAGACCTCTGCAGCCCGTATGCCTCTGCTCATGCTCATTCTAATCTGACAACAAGAGGGACCCCGGCTCACGGTCAAGGTTGCTTGCACTTTATTGTTCCACAACAGGAAGGTGAAGGTATGAGAGAGATTGGAAAATATGCGGGGCCCCTGTTGCTTAGGGACCGATTGAATCACATTTTGGAATAATTGGAAAGCTGGAAGGCAATCAGAAAGGTGAATAGAATCTTTGACCCTCGGAAAATATATAATTGAAAGACCATTTGATCAGCTCTGTGCCATTTGCATGCAAATGTGGCAACTCTGTAATTATATTGTTTTGCACCTTGTAAAGAATGTGGTAGGTTTCCCGTCATTGTATTATTGGAATGTATTTAACCTGCTGTACTTTATAATCCTTAGCGCCAATTAAATGTGTTCATGTGGCTAACTAATGGTGTTTTAGTGTGTGTGTGTGTGTGTGTGTGTGTGTGTGTGTGTGTGTGTGTGTGTGTGTGTGTGTGTGTGTGTGTGTGTGCGTGTGTGCGTGTGTGGGTGTGAGTGTGTGCGCGCGCGTGCATTATGCATAACGTCTGAGGAAATTTGGCAGCAGCACTGCCCACGCAATTTATTTTAATTGTATTGTAAGCCCAGCGATGGTTTCACTCCATTCACAATTTGCCGTCTCGCCGATATGACCTCAGGCGAATAATAGTTTTTTTCAGGAGGCTATTTATTTGTGCAACAATGTGACAAATTGAACCACATGACATGATAATCTTTGATACTGATTGTTTTCCACCTTAAGAAGGCCTCTTGTAGGTCTCAGAGTCCCTGGTCATGCCCATTAAATAACACATGCTATGCAAAATTCATTAAAAACTTGTTGGCTTTCCTTCGTTTTTTCATTATTTTTTTTTTACAGTGATTCATTATGAAAAATATACTATCAATGTACAAAATCTGGCCTATTTGCATATTTCACATGGTACAGTAAACAGTCATAAATAAACCTATACAAGGGGAGACGGACCAAACACTGGAGCGACAACACGAGGCAAGTCAGATGAAGAAGAACACATGTAAAAAGATGGATTCACACTCTGGTTTCGTTTGCTTTCCCCTCCCCCTCCCCCTCCCCCTCACCCCCTTGTGTATACATCGTCCGACGTTCGGACGTTCGTCGTCCGCCGATCGTCTGTCCGTTCACGAGTGTAAATACTCGGGGATGGATATCTCGTCCGTCTCCTGTATGCGTGCAGGCGTGGGTGGGCCCACTAGGATGTAATCGAACTCCTGGTGCTGCACCTTCTCGTAGACGCTCTGCAGCGCATGGGGCTTGGGCAGGTGGGCGGGGTAGTAGTTCTCCCGCCGCGCGTCGCGGGGCAGCGAGGCCGTCCTGGAGGCGAAGGTGGAGAGGTGCGGCGCCGTGGCCAGGCCGGTGTTGGGCCGGCTGGCGGAGGGGCTCCAACAGCGGTCTGAGTGGCCCAGGACCTTACACTCGCTGGTGCACGCCCACAGACCTGGGGGGCACATGGTAGCGAGGTTAGCTTCACAGTAGCTGTGTTAGCATCACAGTAGTGTTGTTAGCATCACAGTAGTGTTGTTAGCATCACAGTAGTGTTGTTAGCATCACAGTAGTCATGCTAGCTTCACAGCAGGGGCGTTTCTAGGTTTCTGAAATATCCGGGCCATTTTTTTTTGCATGTTATTGCACCTGCACATTTTTTCATAATTCTTTACATAGGCCTAAATATACAAAATACGCAGTTTATTATAGCTTTAAATAGCTTCCCGACTGCTGTGCTGCTTATCCCCAGACATCTAAAGTCCATTCAAGTTATTTCAGAGTCAAATGAATACAAGTAAGACAGACCTTACATTATATATATATATATATATATATATATATATATATATATATATATATATATATATATACAGTGACGGCTGGTGGTGATTTTGGGTGGCTGGGCTAACGAATGCATTACATTTCGCAATAGGCCTACTTCACAGGGCTCCAGACGCCATGAGGTCACCTTTATCTCTGTTCATAACTTTCATATAATGTGAATGATTTTTAAACAACAATAAGGTGTAGAGAAATGTGTGTCTTTATTTGAAGCACAATTATAAATAAAAAGAAAAATAAGGTGTTTAAAGTGCTTCACTGAGCTGAAATTGAACATTTCGAACTAAACCATTAAGCAAAGTAAAACTGTTTTTGTGCTTAAAGTATTAAACAATTAAAATGTCTAACCCTAACCCTTTGCGAAAAATGCGGCTGTAGACGATCACACACTCTTTGATATAGACGTCTGTGTCGCAGTCAATCATGAAGGACATGTAGGCTATGTGGCGTTTCCGACGTCCGCAGCTGTCTTTTGCTTTAAGGTGTCGCCTATTACCGCAATGACTTGTGCACATGCCATCTCATTGCTACTACGTCGGGTTGACGTTTAATCCATATTTCTTCATGAGAATAATTTCGGATTTAAATTTGGTGAATGGCAACTCCTCTTTGGCAATGTTGTATGCAACATTAAATTTGATCATTTCCGATTCCTTAGAGAAGATTATTGTTACTGCCTGTCGCTGAAATGCAGCTGGGAGAGGGACCACTTTCTCTACACACTTGTGACGTCATGTTGGGTTATTTAGACATATGCTTCTTTAAGGTTTCGATACGAAACGTTGTTGACCCGCTTACAAATGCACTATTACCGGCCATATTCTGACCGCACTCCTGAAAGTAAATCTGTACATCGTTTGAATGATGTGTCCCCAATCTCTTCACTTCCAATTTTTCCTCCAAAGACATTAAAGAAAACCGATTAGAAAGTAAATAATCCACTTTGTTAATTTTCATGCTAACGCCCGCCATACTGCACTTGCGCTACTGTGCTGTGATTTGTCGAAGGTCACTGTACTGTAGCTACTGTGCTAGCTGTAGTCCAAGGTCAGCCTTGGACTACAAACTAATTTAGCCCAAATGGGAAGCATATGAAGGGGGCGTGTCAGGGCACCTGTCAATCAAACGTCAATGGACGCTTAGCTACTGTGCTTGGGCTAAATGAAATCAGCCCAAATGGGAAGCATATGAAGGGGGCGTGTCACGATACCTGTCAATCAAAATTGAATGGAAGCTTACACTACTCCACTTGGGCTGAATACATTTAGCTCATTCACAGGAAAAAAAACAAGATATATCATATATCCTGGGTTTTTCTGTGACTTTTTGGTGCTGTTGCTGCTTTAGGTTCTACCAAAATTTAAAACAATAGCCTATGTTTTAAGGTTTTTAATAATATTTTTTCATTTTTACTGTAAAAGGTAGGGTGGGCTTAGCCCTGTTAGCCCATTTATACCAGCTGTCCCTGTATATATATATATTTATACAACGGGGGGCCTGAATCCAGCGATCTGATTGGTTCCTAACTGTTGTATAATGAGCATATACATAACTGCTATGACGCCCGATCATTTTGTGAAAGTATCACTCCGCGCCTTGAAGTGGAAACCGTTACAACCGTTCTCTCGGAGGGACGCTAAAGTGTGTTGCATAGCGACCGTCGTGCATTTTGAAGGCAGCCAGGAGGGACTACTTTTTGGTAGTCTTTAATAAAACGGCTACTTTGACTTTCTTGGTTTCTTTTTAAATGTAGTGTGTCTATGACTTTCGTTTCGCCATAACAGCAACCGTTGTATAAAAGCAATAGATCACTTCAGTGAGTGGTATGTGCTCATTATACCACTGTGAAGGGGGTCGCCGGCCCTTAACAGTGGTATAATGAGCACATACCACAGCCTGGCGTGATCTATTGCTTAAATATATATATATATATATATATATATATATACACGTATAACTGGAGATATGATAGGTTAATTCACTTGAGGTGGTAAACAGTCTGGTTATGTTTTACTACTTTGAGATGCCTGGTATCCCCATGTTGATTTAAAAAAAAAAAAGATTTAAAGTTGATTCAAAAAAAATTATATAGATATGAGCCAGCTAGAATTATTTGCATTAAGTAACAATTTGATCACATAGTAGGGCTTTGACTCCGAATGTGAATGAAGTATTGATTAGACAGCGATTTATTAGAATCCTAATAAACCGTTGGAACATGCAAGACCGGTAACCATAGCAACGGCGGTAAACAAACCTTGCAAAGCCCAATCTAGGTCTTACTGAAGGCATTTAATGGTCAAAATATTATTAATAAATATACGAATATTAATATTAATTAACAAACGAACTTTGAATATGATTTTTGGGCAAAAGTGAATGCCCTGTCACATAGAGACATACACACAAAACAATTCTGCCATTTGTAGCCATGAAATATTTGGCGGCTGCAGCAGCCATTTAGGTTTTGGCTGAGCCGGCTAGCCAGCCAATAACTTCATCAGCCAGCCATTATTCTCAAAACAAATGGCTTCGGGGTCTAGCTCCACAGTAGTGGTGTTAGATTCATAGTAGTGGTGTAGGCTTCACCGTAGTGATGTTAGCTCCACATTACTGATGTTAGCTTCACAGTAGGGATGTTAGCCTCACAGTAGGGATGTTAGCCTCACAGTAGGGATGATAGCTTCATAGTAGTGAGGTTAGCAGTAGCAGTGCTAGCTTCACATTCAAGTTAGCTTCACAGTGGTTGTGTTAGCTTCACTTTAGTGATGTTAGCTTCACAGTAGCAGTGATAGCTTCACAGTAGTGGTGATAGCTAAACAGGAGTGGTGTAGGTTCACTGCAGTGGTGTTTGCATCACATGAGTGTTAGCTTCCCGGTAGCGGGGTTAGCTTCACAGTAGTGCTGTTAGCTTCACATTAGTGTTAGCTTCCCAGTAGGGGTGCTAGCCTCACAGTAGTGGTGTTAGCTTCATAGTAGTGGTGTAGGCTTCACCGTAGTGATGTTAGCTCCACATTACTGATGTTAGCTTCACAGTAGGGATGTTAGCCTCACAGTAGGGATGTTAGCCTCACAGTAGGGATGTTAGCCTCACAGTAGGGATGATAGCTTCATAGTAGTGAGGTTAGCATCGGAGCTTCACCCACAGTCAGTAGTGATGCTAGCCTCAGATGAGTAATGTTAACTTCACAGTAGGGATGTTAGCATGGGGGCTTCAAGGGGATGTGTGATGTGATGAAAGAAGGGGGGGGTGAACTACAAATTAATTTGTGATCCATGCCTGATGATATTGAAATGGTTACCTGTCACCCCTTTGTTAGTTTTTAGATCAAGGTATGACTTACACAGAGAATATTATTTGTATGCCTTCTCTTAACTTTAACTATCGATCAATCCATCCATCCATCCATCCATCCATCCATCCATCCATCCATCCATCCATCCATCCATCCATCCATCCATCCATCTATCTATCTATCTATCTATCTATCTATCTATCTATCTATCTATCTATCTATCTATCTATCTATCTATCTATCTATCTATCTATCTATCTATCTATCTATCTATCTATCTATCTATCTATTTATCTATCTATCTATCAATCATCCGTCTACATAAAACGATATATCTATCTTTATCGTTTCATTCATCTCTATTTTCCTTTTTCCTTGATCTCTCCATCTCTATGTACTGTTTTCTCTCTCTCTCTCTCTCTCTCTCTCTCTCTCTCTCTCTCTCTCTCTCTCTCTCTCTCTCTCTCTCTCTCTCTCTCTCTCTCTCTCTCCCTCCCTCTCTCTCTCTCTCCCTCTCCCTCCCCCTCTCCCTCTCCCCCTCTCTCTCTCTCTCTCTCTCTCTCTCTCTCTCTCTCCCTCCCTCTCTCTCTCTCTCCCTCTCCCTCTCCCTCCCCCTCTCCCTCTCCCCCTCTCTCTCTCTCTCTCTCTCTCTCTCTCTCTCTCTCTCTCTCTCTCCCTCTCCCTCTCCCTCTCTCTCTCTCTCTCTGGGTAACCTCTGCCAGCTAAAGGGATATGTATTGATCGGTTTATTGATTTATCAGCGTAAGAGATTCTCCGCGGCTGCCAGAGACTGATCCAGCCCTAGCGACGGACAAAGTGTTTCCAAACCCAACGAGGGTGGCTGCTTCTGATCAGCACTCCCAGTGTGTCGGCAGGGAGTACTTCTTGAGCACGTCTCTGTCGATCTATATCCATCTATCTGTCTGTCTGTCTATCTATCTCTCCATCAATCGTTCTCCCAATCTCTATGTCTATCTATCTTTCTATCTCTATCTATCGTTCTATCAATCTACATGTCTATATATGTATTTCTATCCATTTATCTGACTATCGTTCTCTCTATCTTTCGATCGTTCTATCAATCTATATGTATGTATGTATGTATGTATGTATGTATGTATCTATCTATCTATCTATCTATCTATGATACATAGATAGATACACATGATGCACACTCATGTTCGACCTGCCCGAATGTAATGTTAACTTGCCCAAATTAAAATCAGAATCATGAACAGGTCTCTTTTTGCCAGGCACCTGGCCTAATTTTGGGGAACTCTGAAAACTCATCCTAGCTCAGACTGAAGCTGAATATTAGCTGCCACATAGGACGTGTATAAAAAATAACAAACTTCTTCTTTGTTTACTTATATACCAAATGGTCACATCGTGCCATGAAGTGATTTCAGTCCACCGTTGCAACCTATTAAAGCTATCGGCAAGTTATATGTAGACCTGCATAGTTTCATCTGGATTTTATGCAAATGTAAATAACTAAATGTCCATGGTATTAGCAAATATGTATTTTTTAACTTTCATGTTTCTTGTAAGTCTAACTAAATAATCACAATCGCGTTTATAGTAGTGTTGTAACGATACTGGATTTTCTAACTTCGATACTATACCTGGAAAAATATTGATATTTTATTGATACCATTTTCGATACCAGGGGAAACGTTTTTTTTCAGAAAATAACGTAACCAAAGTAAATAGAGTATATCTCCAAAACGGCTAGGGCTATAATATTACATCTTGTTGCCAATAGAAAGATTGTTGTGCAAGTGAAATATTTAATGTGGATACTACTTTACGGCATAAGTGGATTTCCACCTGAAATAATTATCAGTTGGTCATTATCAGTTGGTATCACTGTCTTACTATGAGACACAAACAGGTGGATATCTTACCACTTTGACACTTGAAACCTCTATTTAAAGTTCAGGGCAAATATAATCGAATGACACCAAGCCAAACATTCGCAAATACACATATGGCCACTAGATTGCGCTGAAGAACATCTGTTCTGATTGAAGGCAATTTACCTTTTTCCTAAGAAACCTTCTCTAAATAACTTATTGTAAACACCATGTTTAGTTGCAAAATTTGGCCACTGGATTATCTGTCTATGGTGGTTTAATGAGATCAGATTCAACTTTGTGGACAAAAATCACAAAGGTAAGATTTCATTTTTGGTTTTTAAAAGAAAAGGGAAAGTTTCTTCCCAAGTTGTTATTTGTGGGTTTTAGTCCCAGAATGATATGGTTTAGATTGTCGGAATTGGTGGAGGCTCAGCTTTCATATAATAAAGTTTATGCAGGTCCAATTTCGTGAAAAAGACCGCTATTGTAGTGCATGTGCACAGTTATGAAACCCCAAACCGTGTTCTTGCATTTGCATATGACTTTAAATGATTATTTTGACTTTCCTTGGTAATTTGCTTTAATCTAAAGTAGGCTACTTCCAAACCGCACTCCTCCATCACTACTCCGTCCTCGTACCTAAAACGGTCGCGGCGGCGCTGCACTTGAGATGCTAGCTGTATTGGCTAACCTTTAACTAACACCGTCACACAGAGCAATGAGACTAGTGCCGAATCACTGCCAGAGACCGCACTGCGAGTGAGTGACAGGAGGCGGGGCTATGTTCGCGCTGTGTGTCTGTTAACTCGCTGTCCGAGAGAAGAGAAGACAGCGCGCTGATCAATTGCAAATATATATATTTTGTGTGATTTCACGGAAGAAAATGGTTGCTTTGCAGTTTTTAGAAACTCTTAAATATATATGAATATATATGAACAAACCCTAAAAAATGCACTTGCCCTTTCGGGCAACCAGGAATAATCTCAATTTGCCCAAATATTAAAAAATTGCCAAAATAAAAAAAATTGCAAGCGGGCAACAGTTAGTGTCAACCCATGCTGTATGTATGTATGTATGTATGTCTGTCTGTCTGTCTGTCTGTCTGTCTGTCTGTCTGTCTGTCTGTCTGTCTGTCTGTCTGTCTGTCTGTCTGTCTGTCTGTCAATATATATATGTCTATCTGTGTAACCAGCTATCTCTATATCTATCTATCTGACAATCCCTACATCTATCTATCGATCTATCTATCTATCTATCGTTCATTCAATCTATGTGTCTATCCAAGCATCTATACATCAATCTATCTATCTGATTATCCCCCTATCGATCGATCTCTATCTAACCTATCATTCTATATGTCTATCTATGTATCTATCTATAATCAATTTATTTGACTATCCCTCTATCAATCTCTTTATATATCAATCTATATGCCTATCTATGTATCTATGTTTATACCTACCTGTCTTTCAAAGTTATCTACCTTTTTATCTTTCTATCTCTATCTATCTATCTATCTATCTATCTATCTATCTATCTATCTATCTATCTATCTATCTATCTATCTATCTATCTATCTATCTATCTATCTATCTATCTGACTATCCCTCCATCTATCAATCTCTATCTATCGTTCTATTACTCTATATGTCTATCTATGTTTCTATCTATATATCAATTTATCTATCTGACTGTCCCTCTATCTATCTATTTATATCTATCAATCTATATGTCTGTCTATGTATATATCTATCTGTCTTCAAACATATTTATCTATCTTTAATCTTTCCATCTCTGTCTGTATCTGTCTGTCTCTTTGTTCATCTATCTAACTATCTGTCTATATACCTATCGTTCTTTCTATCTATCTGTCTTTCAAAGTAGTTACCCATCTCTCTATCTCCGTCAGTCTGTCGGCGCTGTGATGACAGTACGAACACGGGGCCACATTCACAGTACGACGTTAACACGGACTCACTGTGTGTGGGCAGGGAGTCCTTCTTGTGCACGTCGCCGCTGATGTCAGAGTCGCTGTCGTTGAAGTCGCTGTCCCCCTTGCCGCTGTCCTTGCCGCTGATCTGCGGGTCGCGGGCGGAGATGGTGGTGAAGGAGTTGCCCTTCCATATGGTAATGGGCCGCAGCGTCTCCTTCCCGTAGCCCGGGAGCGTAGAGTAGCCCTGGAGGACGGACCACGGCGGGAGGTTAGGGCCAGGTGCGCCACGAGCGTCAGGGACGCATCAACCAACAGGACGTCCGCGTCCGTCTCAACGCCCCGCCTTCGGCTCACAACGACGATGACATCACACAGCGATGACATCACACAACGATGACATCACGCAGCGATGACCTCATGCAATGATGACATCACGCAGCGATGACATCACGCAGCGATGACATCATACAACGATGACATCATACACCGATGACATCATACAGCGACGACGTCACACAGCGATGACATCACACACCGATGACATCACGCAACGATGACATCACACACCGATGACATCACACACCGATGACATCACGCACCGATGACATCACACAGCGATGACATCACACCCCCGACGCGCCTGCGGTCTCACCTTCAGCTTGCCCTCCATCCCGCCGCGGCCGCTGGGGTCGAACACGCCGGCCGCCGGCCCCTCCTCCTCGCCGGCGTCCTCCAGGGCGTGGCCGCCGGCCATCGGGGGGGGCTCGGCGTACTGGTGCGCCTCGAACGCCTTCCCGCCCTTGTGCTTGGCGAGCCCCGGGTCGGCGCGCACGCCGGCCCTCTCCGCGGCCTTCTCCGCTGCGCCGGCCGCCTCCCCCTCGCCCTCCGCCCCCTCCTCCTCGTCCTCCTCCCCGTCGCCCTCCCCCTCGTCCTCCCGCCGGCCCGCCCCCCTCCCCTTCTCCTTGCGGCGGCGGCTGCACGAGGTGGTGATGAGGAGGATGGCGAGCAGCAGCAGCGAGCAGCTCCCCGCCAGCACCACGATGATGGCCACCGAGGTGTCCCACTCCAGGGAGGCCTCGGCGCCGCCCGCCTGACCCGGGGGGGGGGCGCTGGGCACGGGCCCCTCCACGAAGCTGAGCAGCAGCGTGGCGGTGGCGGTGAGCGCGGGCGCCCCGTTGTCGCTCACGGCGACCGTCACCCGGGCGACGTCGGAGAGGTCGTAGGCCAGCTGGCGGCTGGCGTGCAGGCGGCCCGTGGCCCGGTTGATGGAGAACCCCAGGTGGCCCCCCTCGGTGATGCGGTAGGACAGCTGCGCGTTGGCGCCCTCGTCCGCGTCCACCGCCTTCACCTGCGTGACGCCGTAGCCCGCCGCCGCGTCGCGGGGCAGGAAGACCTCGGCGGAGCCCTTGTAAAGCACGGGCTGGATGATGGTGGGCAGGTTGTCGTTCTGGTCCAGGACCCGCAGCCGGATCAGGGCGCGGGTCTGCAGCTGGGGCAGGCCGCCGTCGCTGGCCTGCACGTGGATCTCAAACACCTTCATCACCTCGTAGTTGAAGCTCCGCAGGGCGTAGATGGAGCCCGTCACGGAGTTGAGCGACACGAAGGTGTTGACCGGCGAGCCCATGAGCACGCCGTCCAGAAGCCGGTACGTGATCTTACCGTTGTTGCCCAGGTCGGCGTCCCGGGCCTCTACCGTGGTGATGAAGGCGCCGGGCGCGTTGTTCTCCAGAACCGACACCTCGTACACGGGCTTACTGAAGTGGGGGGCGTTGTCGTTCTCGTCCGTCAGCCGGATGGTGTACTGGAGGATCCTCCGTAACGGCGGGGACCCGAAGTCCTCCGCCATCACCGTCAGGTTGTACTCCCCGATGCGCTCGCGGTCGAGCGCGGCCGCCGTGACGATCATATAACTGTCCTCGTGCGCCTGTTTAAGCTTGAAGTGGTCGTGGCCGTAGAGCGTGCAGTGCACCTGGCCGTTGACGCCCGAGTCCCTGTCCAGGGTGCTGATGAGCGCCACCAGGCTGTCCCGCTCGGCCGCCTCGCTGATGAACGCGACGCCCGTGGACGTTGAGGTCATCGGGGTGATGCTGATCTCGGGCGCGTTATCGTTCACGTCCTTCACGCGAATGATAATCCGGCACACGGAGGGGGTCGGGTTAGGGCCGAGGTCGGACGCTTGCACGTCGACCTCGTAGGTCGCCTTTTCCTCGAAGTCCACCGGGCGCTGGAGCGTCAGACGACCCGATCTATCGTCCACTTTGAAAAGTTCCCTAATCTCGAAGGGCACCTGCTTCCCGAAGCCGTACACCACCTCCCCGTTCGACCCTTCGTCCGCGTCCACCGCGTTAAGATCCAGTATCACGGTCCCCACGGGGGAGTCCTCGGGCAGACTCACCGAGAAGCTGTTCTGGTCGAACACCGGGCTGTTGTCGTTGAAGTCCGTGACTTTGACGGTGATCTTGGTGGAGCCGGTCCTGGACGGGTTCCCGCCGTCCGTGGCCACCAACTCCACCACGTAGGAGGACTGGACCTCACGGTCCAGCTCTTTCATTAGCACCAATTCCGCATATTTAACCCCATCCGCTCTCTGCTGCACGTCAATAGAGAAGTGGCTGTTGACGGAGACCTGGTAGCTCTGGATGTAATTTGAGCCCACGTCCGCGTCCATGGCGGGGTCCAGAGGCACGCGGGACCCCACGGCCGCGCTCTCCGAGATCTCCACCACGGACTCCTTGTAGGGGAACTCGGGGGAGTTGTCGTTAATGTCCTTCACCTCCACCTGCACGTGGATCAGCTTGTAGCGCTCTTTGGAGAAATTGACCACGTCGAACTCTATGAGGCAGACTGGCGAGTGGCGGCAGGTCCGCTCCCGGTCTACGCGCTCCCCCACAGTCAGCTCCCCGTCGCTCTCCCGCACCCTGATGTGCGAGTCGTTGAACTGTTTCATCATCCTGAAATTGGTCCTGGACGCGTGGGACAAACTCAAGGACATGTCCTTGGCCAGGTTTCCGATCACCGTGCCCGGGCCGTCCTCCTCGTTGGTCTGGTACCGGATGGTGTTCCCCTCGGTCCCGGACACCGAGACGAATAACATTTGTTGAATCGAGCTCAGTAAGATCCACCAGTGCCAGCCGATAAAGTTAACCCGCATCATTTTCACGGTGCGTTTTTTTTTCCTTCTTTGTTTTGAAAAGCGAATATAAATCTCCGTCAGACTCCTCGCGTAAAGGCGGTGTATCCAGTGCGCCAGACGTCCACGCAGCTCCCCGTGCCAAGCCAAAGTTACCTGCTCCTCGGTGCGCACCTCTCCTCTCCTCTCCTCTCCTCTCCGCGCCAGACGCTGCAGTGGCGGGTTTATACGGCGCCTCATGCTAATGAGACCAGTGTGACCAATCCCGCGCGCTAGAATTAAAAATAGGCCTCGGAAAAAAGAAAAAACTCTAAGCTTGTTTTCAAAGTGGATGTATAATGTGTAGCGGGAGGTTGGTGGAAAGAAATAGATTAATACTAGCAAATAATAAATAAGCTTTAATTTCGTGGCTTGGAGATAGTGCAGTGGCTGTTTATGTTATTCATGGTTTTACAGCCATTAACTAGATAATGTTTTTCATTTATATGCTGGTAATTTTTTACCGTTTTTAATTTAAAATGTCCAATGGAATATTGGTGTGAAGGTTTTTTAATTTAGTGGTTCTGTGTGGGCATATGTTGGATCATGTGTGTGTGTGTGTGTGCGTATTGTTCCTGGTGGGTGACTCTGTGTGTGTGTAGTGTGTGCACAGGTGTGTAACTGTGTGTGTGTGTGTGTGTGTGTGTGTGTGTGTGTCTGTGTGTGTGTGTGTGTGTGTGTGTGTGTGTGTGTGTGTTTGTGTGTGTACTTGTGTGTAGGTGTGCACATGTGAATGTGTGTGTGTGTGTGTGTGTGTGTGTGTGTGTGTGTGTGTGTGTGTGTGTGTGTGTGTGGGTGGGTGTTTGTATGTGTATGTGTGTGTGTGTGTGTGTATACATAAAATAAGTGTGTGTCTGTGTTTATATGTGAGTGCTTGTGTGTACGTGTGAGTGTATATGTGTGAGTGTTGTGTGTACGTGTGAGTGTGTGTGTGTGTGTGTGTGTGTGCGTGCCCACTCAGAGCTCAAGTTTTTCTGGGTCATGTGTGCTCCAGCAGCATCCGTCACCTCTCTAATGCATGATAATTATGCGCCCATTATCAAGCCAGATAATGATCATTTTACAATTTGTAGCACAGCTGAAGAGTGAAAGATTATCAATAATTATTCCCCTCCTTCGCTGGCGAGGAGCGCCAGAATAGACGCGGTGGAGCACAGGTGATCCACATAATATCCCCAGGTCTGCTGCCCTCGGCTCGGCTCACAAACATTGACATAACCAGAAACTCACATGACTGGACCACCGGGACTCTGGGCGTACCAACCTGAACGGAAGTCTGTACTCAGACCGCCGTCTGGGACCGCCGTCTGGGACCGCCGTCTGAGACCGCCGTCTGAGACCGCTGTCTGGGACCGCTGTCTGGGACCGCCGTCTGTACTCAGACACCTCTCTGTCTGTACTTAGACCTCTGTCTGTCTGTACTCAGACCTCCTCTGTCTGTACTCAGACCTCCTCTGTCTGTACTCAGACTTCCTCTGTCTGTACTTAGACCTCTGTCTGTCTGTACTCAGACCTTCTCTGTCTGTACTCAGACCTCCTCTGTCTGTAGTAGACCTCCTCTGTCTGTACTCAGACCTCTGTCTTCACTCTATCTGTCTGTACTCCTCTGTCTGTAGTAGACCTCCTCTGTCTGTAGTAGACCTCCTCTGTCTGTAGTAGACCTCCTCTGTCTGTAGTAGACCTCCTCTGTCTGTACTCCTCTGTCTGTAGTAGACCTCCTCTGTCTGTAGTAGACCTCCTCTGTCTGTACTCAGACCTCCTCTGTCTGTACTCAGACCTCCTCTGTCTGTAGTAGACCTGCTCTGTCTGTACTCAGACCTCCTCTGTCTGTACTCAGACCTCCTCTGTCTGTAGTAGACCTGCTCTGTCTGTACTCAGACCTCCTCTGTCTGTACTCAGACCTCCTCTGTCTGTAGTAGACCTCCTCTGTCTGTGCTCAGACCTCCTCTGTCTTTACTCAGACCTCCTCTGTCTGTACTCAGACCTCCTATTTCTTTACTCAGACCTCCTCTGTCTGTGCTCAGACCTGAGACAGAAGCAGGGCTCCGTTCCTTTCGGTGTGTGTTCCACCGCTCAAAACAGCCTGCAGGCCACTTTTGTTTTAAGTCGAAGATGATGGATGAAGAGGGGGGTGGGGGGGGGGTGTGGGGGGGGTTCTGGGTCGGGTGTCCACTAGCCTCAGACCCCCCCCTCCCTCAGAGGACTCCACCGGTCTGGGTGACCAGACAACCCTGACCGTCTCTCCTGGCTCCACCAAAACCTCTGGAGGCAAAACAAGACGACGGAATGACTTCCTTGCGCTAATTCTGCTAGAGAGCATTTAGTGAATACAAGCCTAAAAAATGTACGCAAAAGCCGCGTGGCACTTTTGTCTTTTGTAATTAATGTATCTTGCGTGAGTACAGAGTTGTTGGACATAAAGACTGTTGCCATGCAAGAACTTCACAAAGTGATCTTCTCTCTAAGAACAGTGTACTCTGTTGTTTACCTCTGTAGCAGTCGCTCACTCTTAATGCTCTTTGGCAGATTGGCACTACAAAGTGGTTTTGAAAAATGATATTGGTAACAGATGTCTGAGTTATGCAAGGAGCGACTGCCACAATGGTTCCATCACAGACCGCTATTGTTCTCCAAAGCTAGGGAGGCATATGGAGAAACAAGACAAAGTTAGCTCCTTTTTTAAAGTCCAAATCCAACCGAAATAAATCCCATCCGCCCTTATATGGCCTTCCTGTCAAAACCACGTCCCCAAAACTCAGAACTAGCCCGCTAGCTTTAGCAACAGGTCTGCTAGCCTTCAGGAAGACCCCGGTCATAAACAGGAGTTGACGGGCACTGTGCGCACAGGTATTTGGTTAGGCAGTTAGACAGACAGGTAGCCCGGTAGGTAGGTAGACAGACAGGTAGCTGGGTCAGAATGTAGACAGACAGGTACGCCATCCAATCATTTCATTCAGGCCGAATGTTATGATTTGACGGCCTTAAGACAGGCCTGTGACCGCCACTGACATGATGGGGTTCTGTTTCGGTCAGAGCATTTGATTTATTGGATGCTGTCGGCATGTAGAGAGAATTTCAGCAAATACGACGGAAAAGCTTCTAAAATAAACCCTGGTCCACCCTTTAATGACCTGTATCTGTAGTCATCTGCATTGACTCTGGCAGTTTGTTTCATGTGGTTAGAAGAGTTGAGCGCATGATGGAGATATGCGGTGAATATTTGCGACTGGATGATCAGAAGTCATCTTACTCTGAGTGCAGACGTTTGCTAACTCAATGAACCTTTCGTGTTGTTCCAAACCACAAATTGATTTAGCAATAGAGGAACCAGGGCAGAACACATGGGCGCGCACACACACTTGCAAAGACACACACAGACACACATAGTCACATTCTCATGCACACACACACACGCACATGCACATGCAAAGACACACACATGAACATTCACAGACACATACACATGCGCATGCACAGACACACACACATGTGCATGCACAGACACACACACACACACACACACACACACACACACACA